>NW_026652328.1:653194-663505 GCF_009828535.3 Hylobates moloch
AGCCTGGGTGACAGAGTGAGACTCCATCTCAAAAAAAAAAAAAAGGACTGAATTAGATAATAGTATGTGTATCGATACTAAATTTCCTGGTTTTATTAAACATATACTGTACTATAAATTACGTATCAGAATTACATTTTGGGGATTTTAGGCTTTAGAAATTTTGATCTTTGGGGATTTCAACGTTTGGGATTATGGCATTTTGGATTGTAAACATTAGAGAATGTCTTTGTTCCTGGGAAATCTATGCTAAGGTACTTAAGTATAAAGTGGCATGATGTCTCCAATTTACTTTCAAAGTGGCATGTTGAAAAAATACAAGGCAAATTGTGTAATATGTAAACTGTTGGTGAATTGGTAAAAAATATATAATAGTACTTTATACTAATCTTTCAACTTTTCTGTGAGTTTGAAGTTATATCAAACTCAAATTTTGTTACCAACAAAATTAGATTTGTCCTTATGTTACCTTCTCAGCATCAGCATGGCCTGGATGATTTTTAGAAAAATAATGTTAAGTTTGCTTCTTTGGCTTAGCTTCCTCATTTCACTCTATCCTTAGACTTTTGTCTGTTTCTCAACCTGTGGCTTCCACTATGTTATTTATTTTAATTATAGCAATTTCCCCATAAGCTTATTACATCATTATTATTAAGTATTAGCTTCTATACACATTTATTGTCATGGCTGGTAATGGTCAGCCTTTGGGGACCTATTCTCATTTTGTGTATTTTTTCCTGTTCACATACTTTACCTTTGCAGTATCTTGGGTAACGTAAAAAAATGCAACTATTTTTTTCTTTTATTTTGAGAAATTTAAATATTAACTTCCTAGCGGAGGGCTTTGCTGTTCCAATTCTCATCCGGTAGCTTTTCTGGTCTGAAATTTCTGTTCAGTCTCTTGGTAGAAGATCAAGTGTGGTATGAGATCTAACCTTAATAACATACTGGACTATACTCATTTTTGTTGTCAACTCAAAGAAGTAATCTCTAAATGCCATCAAGCAGGACTATGCCTCTTGTCAGCCGCAAAAGAAGTCAGCAAAGTTCTCCTAAGTAGAAGCGCCATCAAAACCTAGTACTGTGTTATTGGTATTCACCTATGGACTTTAATCTGTCCATAGCTACTGTTTCTTATGAACAAGTAAATATCTAGTGGAGGCTATTTTGAATGAGTTTATTGAGAAGATCAAACAAACTGACTTCACAATGATTCGTGTGGTACTTGTATTTTCTGTTGGTTAACCAGTTTTCTTTCCTTTGTGGTTTATGATGGGATCTCCACTAGACAGAGGTAACCCATTGGATAGTTGTGTAACTGGATGCTGGTGTGATGGTGCTTGTTGTAGTTTTCATGATACTCCTCTTGAAGTTATGCCTGCAATGCTTTCTCTTACTTTATGCTTGCATGACATTATTACTTTGATTGTGCTTTATTGGTTTGGGTTTTTAAAATCTATTTTTTTATACTCAGAACTAATTCCTTAAATATTTTTGGTGGTCTAGAACTTGTGGAAATTAGTTTCAAGTCTAACTTTTTGGTGGATCCTTTTCAGTTTTTGAAAATATGTTCAATATCACAACTAAGTTTATGCTTTGGCTAAGAATTCAGAAAACGGAGTAAGTTTTTTTAAACACCCAGGAAGAGAACCACTTGCCAGGCAGACAATTACCAAAGCTGAGAACTAACTTTCTTTGTGAGATTTATAGATTAAAGAAAAGAAATATATATTTAGAGTAAAAACTAAGTTGTAGGAGACAGTTTCATCAAATAGCTGACATTTAGGAGCCTCCATTAAAGTAACAGTAGATATGATTAAATTGTGCCGAAAGTGTGTATGACTGATTTGGCATTATATTTCATAGATGCTATTCACTCTGCATATTGTTCTGTATTCTGAAGCTAAGATTCTTGGGGTTATAAAGTAAAATTAGTTTTTCAGAAATTAGTTTTCTGAGCATTTGTATAGGCCTTGGAAATAGTTGCTCACTTCTTTCTTTCTAATCACTATCAGTCTAGTTTTTCTTGGACAAAACTGGTTTCCTTTTAGTTTTTTCATGTGTTTGTTTATTTGTTTACTACCACTTATACCTCTGTAGAAGAAGGTGGATTGTTTTTCAAACTAAGAAACAAAACCTGTTCTGAAGTGGGCCTGTATATGTGCAATGGCAGAGGGTTCTAACAATGAAATTATTTTCTAATGTTCATATTGAACTAGTGTTGAAATGAAAACATAATTTTTGTCTTGAAATTTTCATCATCTTGAAAACTGTAAAGGATCCATTGATTTTGAATGGCCATGAGAGAAACGCTTATGATAAATAGCATAAAACTGTCAGATAAATGGTGATTCATCTCTTACTATTTATATTCTAATTCACTTATATATTTTTGTCTTTTGGTGGGACCCATACATTTTATAGAAAATTTCCCAGGAACGAGAAAAATTTGCTGATGAAGGCAGTATATTTTACACCCTTGGAGAATGTGGGCTCATATCCTTTTCAGACTACATTTTCCTCACAACTGTTCTTTCCAGTAAGTATAAACGTTTTCTTTTTCCATTTGTAGAGCGGATACAGGACTATAAACATAATTGTTTATATGTTTATAAAACAAGACATATTGGTAGAGTTAATGAATTATAATGAATTATAAGTTACAAAAAATTTCATTTGTTTTTAATTTACTATAACTTGTGTATAGAACCACCTGAGAGAGGCAGAAAAAAGAGAAAACTAAAGTATCAAAGTAAAGTTGAAAACAAAACAAAACGCCCGGGCACAGTGGCTCACACTTGTAATTCCAGAACTTTGGGAGGTCAAGGTGGGCAGATCACTTGAACTTGGGAGTTCAAGACCAGCCTGGGCAATGTGGTGAAACCCCATCTCTACAAAAGCATACGTGTAATCCTAGCTATTCAGGAGGCTGAAGTGGGAGGATAGCCTGAACCTGGGAGGCAGAGGTTGCAGTGAGCTGAGATGAGGCCACCACACTCCAGCCTGGGCAACAGAGTGACACCCTGTCTCAAAAACAACAGCTGCAAAAAAACTAAGAAGTGACATCTACCTTTAACTGTCTGTCACTCTATATTCTGTCAAGGTGAGTCATGCATTGCCTACTACTACATCCTTCATTAACTTACTGCTTCTCCAATAAAACATATTTTGATCTATCATTTCCTCCACTAAAGAAGAAAATTGGCTTGGTTGACCTAATTGAGTTGAATATTTGTTTTTTAACCTTGGAGGAGTACTTCTGAAGACACAAAACTCAATTTTGACTCACTTAGAGCATTGAGGAGTTTCTGATTTTTTAAAACTATCAATAGCTTTGTTGATTAGTATGCTACTCTAAGTGATTTTAAATTTTATTACTTTTTGGTGTGACTTTTCTTAACCATTCAGAAAAACTAAACAAAATGTTATGTTCATAGCTCTCCATGTGTAGTCTATTAAAATCTACCTAAGGTGAACCAGAGTTCAGATTTGTATGTTTGAAATAAGTGATTTTCAATTTTTTTTTTTTTGGTCTGGGACATATCAAACAAAAATAACCCTCTCTTTTTCACCTTCTCCAAGCCAGCCATCTGTAAACATAAAGCTACCAGAAGATAGTTTTTAATAAGTGGCATATACATGTCCCGCCATGACTGTGACCACTTTCATTCTTATTCCTCTGTGTAAGTGTGTAAGGATTGACAAGGAAATTATATATATATATATATATATATATATATATATGCCTTGCCACAGCTGACTTTGGGGCACCAAAGTGTCTAAATAAATTCATACGGTGGAGCAGTACCCTGGCAATGAAAACACACATTGATTTGTTATGAAAATCCAAAATAACTCCAGCAACATACAACTTAAGATCATAATGTGCTTTTAAAAGCATCTCTAGTTCAGATCCTAGCCCAACCATTTCTTAGCTTGTGATTTGGGGGAAGACAATAGATTTGTTCTTCTGTTGTGTCTGTAAAATGAAGAGGGCAGTAATATCAAACCCAAATTATTTATTTGAGAATGATGACATTATGAATATAAGGTAGCTATTAATAGTTTAGTGCCTAATATTTAGTGGAAATCTGTCTTGGTTTTTATTTTTTTATTCCGTCACAACATGTTACTTTGTGTCTGATTTTTAAAGATCCATAAACCTTATCTTTTTAAAAAAAATGACCCAAATTGGTGGGAATTTTTAAAACATTTTTGTGACTTTGGACAGAATTTATTATACAGCAAATAGGCGTGATGTAGCAGAAAGACTATGGCATTAAATGAAGGGAACTGCATTGGTATATAATGTATACTTGTAAGTAGTTCTAGCAAATGTTTGTTGAGCTGAAATAAGCTTTGAACGTGTATCCACTGCTTAGTCCTGTTACCTTCATATCTTTCCAAATGTCAGAAGGAACACAGAACAGAACCTTCAGAGTATCTGGTACATCGCGTAGCTCCCTTAACCACTTAAAAGCATGTTTTTAAAAAGTCACAATGACCCTTGGGTTCTAGAAACCCCTCCAAGTAGCTCTGCCATTCCCAGCACATTTACTTTATGGTGCTCAATTCCTAGTTTGAATGTGGTGAGTGATTTACAATAAAGTGCTTACTTTGTAAGTTACTTTCTATATTTGTCAGGAATGAAGAAAATAGAATCAGGGTATGATTTTAAGACTCTCTTTATCACTAGTTTTTTTTTTTTGCTTGTTTTTTGTTTTTATAATTTCAGCTTTTATTTTAGATTCAGAGAGTACATATGCAAGTTTGTTACATGATATTGGGTGATGCTGACGTTTGGGTATGAATGATTTCATTCCCAGATGGTGAGCATAGTACCCAATAGGTAGGTTTTCAGCCCTTTGTCTCCCTCCCCCTCTACCCTCTGTAGTAGTCCCTAGTGTCAGTTGTTCCCATCTTTGTGTCCACATGTACCCAGTGTTTAGCTCCCACTTACAAATGAGAGCGTGCAGTATTTGGTTTTCTGTTCCTGTGTTAATTCACTTAGGATTATGGCCTCTGGCTACATCTATGTTGCTGCAAAGGACATTATTTCATTCTTGTTCATGACTGTGTAGTATTCCATAGTGTTGTGTACCACATTTTCTCTATCCAGTCCACCACTGATGGGCACCTAGGTTGATTCCGTGTCTTTGCTATTATGAATAAATCTGCGATGAACATACCAGTGCATGTGTCTTTTTGGTAGAATGATTTATTTTCCTTTAGGTATGTATCCAGTAATGGGATTACTGGGTCGAATGGTAGTTCTGTTTGTAGTTCTTTGAGAAATAGCCAAACTGGTTTCCACAGTGGCTGAACTAATTTACGTTCCCACCAACAGTGTATAAGGATTACCTTTTCTCTGCAGCCTCGTCAGCATCTCTTTTGTGTTTTTAATAATAGCCATTCTGGGCTGGGCATGGTAGCTCATGCCTATAATTCCAGCATTTTGGGAGGCCAATGCGGGCAAATCACTTGAGGTCAGGAGTTCAAGATCAGCCTGGCCAACCTGGTGAAACCCCATCTCTAATAAAAAAAAATACAAAAATTAGCCAGGTGTGGTGGTGGGCGCCTGTAATCCCAGCTACTCAGGAGGCTAAGGCAGGAGAATCACTTGAACCTGGGAGGTGGAGGTTGCAGCGAGCTGAGATCACACTCCACTGCACTCCAGCCTGGGAGACAGTGCAAAACTCCATCTCAAAAAAAAAAAAAATAATAATAATGATAGCCATTCTGACTGATGTGAGATGGCATCTCATTGTAGCTTTGATTTGCATTTCTCTGATGATTAGTGATATTGAGCATTTTTTCATGTTTGTTGGCTGCTTATGTGTCTTCTTTTGGGAAGGATCTGTCCACGTCCTTTGCCCACTTTTAATGGAGTTATTTGTTTTTTTGCTTGTTGAGTTATTTAAGCTCCTTATAGATTCTGGATGTTAGACCATTGTCAGATGCATAGTTTGTGAATATTTTCCCCCATTCTGTAGTTTGTCTGTTTACTTTGTTGATGGTTTCTTTTGCTATGCGGAGACTCTTTAGTTTAATTAGGTCTCACTTGTCAATTTTTGCCTTTGTTGAAATTGCTTTTGGGGAATAACTCATAAATTTCACCCCAAAGTTGATGTCTAGAATGGTATTTCCTAGGTTTTCTTCTAGGATTTTTATAGTTTGAGGTCCTACATTTCAATCTTTAATCCATCTTGAGTTAATTTTTATATATGGTGCAAGGTAGGGGTCCAGTTTCATTCTTCTGCATATGGCTAGCTAGTTATCTCTGCACCATTTATTAAATAGGGAGTCCTTTCTCCATTGTTTATTTTTGTCAGCTTAGTTGAAAATCAGATGGTTGTAAGTGTACAGCTTTATTTTCGGGTTTTCTATTCTATTTCATTGGTCTATGTGTCTGTTTTTGTACCAGGACCATGCTGTTTTGGTTACTGTAGCTTTATAGTATAGTTTGTAATGTGATACCTCTGGGTTTCCTCTTTTGCTTAGGATTGCTTTGGCTATTCAGGCTCTTTTTTGATTCCATATGAACTTTAGAATAGTTTTTTTCTGATTTTATGAAAAATGACATGGGTAATTTATTAGGAATAGCATTGAATCTGTAGATTCCTTTGGGCAGTATGGTCATTTTAACAATATTAATTCTGCCAACCCATGGGTATGGCATGTTTTTCCATTTGGTTGTATCATTTCTGATTTCTTTCAGCAGTATTTTGTAGTCCTCCTTGTAGAGATCTTTCACCTTCTTGGTCATGTATATTCCTAGGGTGTATGTGTGTGTGTGTGTGTGTCTATTGTAAATGGAATTGAGTTCTTGATTTGGCTCTCAGCTTGAAAGTTATTGGTGTGTAAAAATGCTACTGATTTTTGTATATTGATTTTGTATCCTGAAAGTTTAGTAAAGTCATTTTTCAGGTCTAGGAGCCTTTTGGCAGAGTATTTTCGGTTTTCTAGGTATAGAATCGTATTGTCAGCGAAGAGATAATGTGGCTTCTTATTTTCCTATTTGGATGCCTTTTATTTTTTTCTCTTGCCTGATATTACCACTGGTTTTAAACGTTTGATTATAACATGCCTTTAGGATTTCTCACTCTTAGCACTGTTGATCTTTTGGGCAGATAATTCATTATTGTGAGGGCTGTCCAGTTCACTTTAGGATATTTAGCAACATTCCTGACCTCTATTTGCTAGATGCCAGCAGCACAGCCTACACCCTTCCCCAGCTATGACAAGCAAAACTGTCTCCAGATATTGCTAAATGTCGTCTATGTGCCGGGGGTGGGGAAGAATCATCCCTGTCTGAGAACCACTCGTTTATTTTTGGCACATGTTCTTTTTAATTATGATGTGCCTTGATGCAGTTTTCTTCATGTTTCTTGTCTTTGGGTTCATTGAGCTTTTTAGACCTGTGCCTTTATATGTTTCTTCAAATACTTTTTCTATGATCTCCCTTCCTCTCCCTCTGAGACTCCAGTGACATATTTTCCTCAAATCAACCCTATAATGTTTATACTATTGTTACTTTCATTTTACAAATGAGGAAATTGAGGCCTACAGAGGGTTAAAGAACCTGTCCCTAGACCCACAGTGAGTAAGGAGACAGTTTAGGATTTGAACCCAGGCCAACCCTGGCATCTGGGCTCCTGTCACTTGACATTACTGCTGTGGTCACATATTCAGCAGTGTTAAGCTATAACTTTAGTGCTGCTTCTTTCTCTAAGGCTGAACTACGGAAAGGCTGGTCATAAACTCTCCTATAGATAATGGGCAGTTCAAGCATCCTTACAATCTGAGTTTTGCACACTGCATTGTCTACTTTATCTATTATAACAAGCTGGGGAGAAATATGAGAAATGACACTGAGATCAGTTCTTTCCCATGTTCAGATTGCCGCTAGGATGACAGGAAATGAGGCACTCAGTGAATCTCCTTTCTTGTGGGTAACAAGGGATCATTACAGTCTAAATATGCTAAATGGTTCCCAAGTCATCTGTGAGAGGGCACCCAATACCCTAAGGAAAATCTTTGCCAGGGAGTGGCTTGGGAATAGGGAAAGTACATTAGCATATGCATTCATCTGTTACTCTGGTGGATAGCAGGGCCACAGAAAACCAGCTAGAACAGTGCGAAGGGCTTCAGCCAGATGCTGTGGGACCGCCATATTTCTGAGGAGCTGTTTTCATTCAAAGTTAACAGACTCAGGCTGGGCACGGTGGCTCACGCCTGTAATCTCAGCACTTTGGGAGGCTGAGGTGGGCGGATCATTTGAGGTCAGGAGTTCGAGACCAGCCTGGCCAACATGGCGAAACCCCATCTCCACTAAAAAATACAAAAATTAGCTGGGCATGGTTATACATACCTGTAGTCCCAGCTACTCAGGAGGCTGAGGTAGGAAAATTGCTTAAACCTGGGAAGCAGAGGTTGCAGTGAGCTGAGGTTGTGCCACTGCACTCCAGCCTGGGGGATAGAGCGAGACTGACTCAAAAAAAACAACAACAACAACAACAAAACAAAGTTAATGAACTCATAGGTGTTCAAGAAATCGCCATCATTTTGAAGAATATGAACACCGTGCCCTAATGGATTGAACTTGAATCCTCAAAGTAGCTTATGAACTACTATGTGGTCTAAAATAAAAGTCAACAACTACATATAGGAAATCATCTGGGTTTTTTTCTCGACTTAAAAATAAAATTAAGAAAGCTGTTTTTCTTAAGAAAGCATGTTATGCAATATAATTTCTTCCATTAGAGTTAATTCTTCTTATTTAAACTTTCGGAAGTTTGGTTTTTCTAAATAAGAGTTTCTAGGACATGTATCCAGAATAACAATCAATCTGGCAGAAATATCTTGTGCTTACAATGAGCAGTGGCATGAATTTCTTACTCTTCTCTGTACGTGATTCGGGTAATGGGCCTTCCTTGGCCAACCTACACGTTTAAACACCTTTTATTCCATTTCGCTCATACAACACACATCTCCTAAACCTCTTTCTTTATTTTTTCTCCTTGGCACATATCACTATTTAACATTCCATATAATTTATATTTTATACTGTTATTGTCCATTTTCCAATCTAGAATATAAGCTGCATGACTGATTATAAATTTGTAATGATATTCACTACAGACATATCTATATTAAGCATGGTGGCAAGGTAACAGAGCAAGAATATAACATATGTTGTTTTTTTCATTTTATTAAAAAAAAAAACTTTAGCAAACTTAAGACTCTACTTTGCTGTTGATATCCTTATAGCTATTGATGTCTTCAGTCTGTACCCAGTACCAGTGAAATGAGGAAAATATGTATTTTAATTAATCTATTCCCAAACAAGCTTGGTTTCTTATAATTCAGAATTCATATATTTGTATCCCCTTTTTACTCCTAACTCATACATTCTATTGCTTTAAACCCTATCTGTCTAATCAGCTTTGATGAATTAACTTGAAGAATTTTCAGCATGAGCCATAGCATCCATATTAAATAGAACATTAAGTATTTACTAGATAACTACTCATTAATAAAATGAATTCAGATTCATTCTAGGCAACATGAAGAGATGGTTAATAATTATTATTAAATAATTTCCAAGGACTGCTGATTCTTAAAGTAAGTTAATAAGAATTGAGTGGGAATAAACAAGCATGGTTATAAGTAGCTTACTTCTCTGCACTAACCAACTGGAACATTAGCTGATGGTCTTAAATTTTATACACAGAAGTCAGAGATTTTTCTGCATAACTAGATATAGAGAAGGATTATCAGAATTTCTTTGGAATGCTAAATATTATTTATTGACTTGGATCATTCTTACTAATGCTAAGATTCACTAGGTAATGGTAATATAACTTAGAATTTGGCCCTTGGCCATTGACAATTATGAAATATTTTTGTGTGTTCTTTGTCTTCATATATGTTCGATCTAAAGTTATTAACCCTGTGGGCTGATAACATGAAAACAATTCTAGATAGCTTGATGGGGAGGCAATAATAAAACATTTATAATTGGGCACAGTGGCTCATGCTTGTAATCCCAGCACTTTGGGAGGCCGAGGCAGGAAGATCACTTGAGGTCAGGAGTTGGAGACCAGCCTGGCCAACATGGTGAAACCTTGTCGCTACTAAAAATACAAAAATTACCTGGGTATGGTGGTGAGTGCCTATAATCCCAGCTATTTGGGAGCTGAGAAACAAGAATCGCTTGAACCGGGGAGGCAGAGGTTAGTGATCCGGCAGTGAGCTGAGATCACGGCACTGCACCCCAGCCTGGGCAACAAAGCAAGACTCTGTCTCAAA
>NW_026652328.1:663605-707471 GCF_009828535.3 Hylobates moloch
TATATATATATATATATATATATATGTATATGTATATGTATATAATAGTATATCATTAAGCAACTTCCTTACTGTTTACTATTAATCTTTGAAAAGCTCCCAGAAAAATCAAAGCAAAAATGTTTGGTACCCAGGGCTTTAAAGTTTGGAGGCAGACTTAATGAAAATCTGGCATAATTCATTGTATTCTCATTTTGATTATCTCTTTAGATTTCAGAGAATCAGTGGAGAAACTGAAATTAAGTGTTTTCACAGTAGCCAGATTTGATTTACTGAAAATTAAGCTACATCCTCATTATGATGCATCTTTCTCACAAATATACAAGCCTTTTGAGATATTACAATAGCATTCAAGTGAAGTTGTATAATATCTTATTTCTCTTGCCATGCTGAAGTCAAGAGCAGATCACAAAGTGTATGTGACTTGGAAAGTGTGGTGCCGATCAGTGCCATTCCATCTAATGAAAATGTTATAAAAGTTTTCGATAAAAATAAGTTTTTCAGGTCGAGTGATGTATTGAAAAATATGGGCAAGGCCTAACAGCTGAGATGTATCAACAGGTATAAAGCAGTTACACATCCTTCTTACTGGGACATCAGAGTTGGGGAAGTTACACAGAAAATTTGGCTTAGCTATTATCTTCATAATTTCTATGTCTGGAAATTATCTGCCATTGCTAAATTGATGTTATGAAGAATAAGATTAAGAAGGTGAAAGGCTAATCTTTTTCAGTGTTATTTAAGCCTATGAGAGGTGCTTAGAATTTCTGAAATACTCATTTGCATATTGTAAGGCCAAAAGTATCGCAATGTGTTATTTACTAATAACTTCCTTCTCTGGCATAACCTGTTTCTGTGGTTAATTCATTGGTTTTTTGATAATGCAGCTTCTGTCAAAACATTAAAATAATGCTTTGAAATATATCAAGTTATTTATAGATGATGTTGAATTCATTCAAGCAAGAAAGAAGTGGCAATTGTGTTTAATCTCTCAAATCTGCTTGTGACTATTCTAGAATGTTTAAATATTTTTTAATCTGAAAAAGGAAATTTATCCTTTGGGAATAATTGCTTGTGATTTGTTCAAGGCTAAGCAGAGAACAGAGAGGGCAAAGAAGCAAATTTATAAGAAAAATAAGCTAAATGTATTTTGACTGTATCTTGAGGGAGATTTTATAATTTTTTACCCTTGAAGTTCTCCTAATTAGCCTTTCATACTTGTATTTTATTTGAATCAGTCCAACCTAATTGTTTTAAAAATAACAATAATGTAATAAAATTCTAATATTCATTAAAATGTTGTGGAAATATAGTTACAGACACGTGATTTCTGGAGTCCTACCCTTTTAATACAAATAGTCAAGATGGGGCTATGCTCTAAAAAGAAAGGAGTATGGAACGAGGTGGTCAGAAGTATGCTATATGGGCTGATACTGCCACCAGAATTATGTCTGCATATATTTCGTCCTCTCTTGAATAGCATATGTCGCCCTGTAAAGCTTTCTGTGATTTTTCCATGGAATCAATTCCTTGTGGTATCTGAGGATCAGATGGGAGATACAGAAGAGGGGAGGTTTGCCCTTGGTTCTCCCTCTCTGCTCCTTAGGCTCTCAGAAAGGAAAGCCTAACAGGAAAGCAGGGAGTAAATCCCAAGCCTTCTTTCTTTCTTTTTTGATACAGAGTCTTATTCTGTCACCGAGGCTGGAGTGCAGTGGCGCTATCTCAGGTCACTGCAACCTCCGCCTCCCGGGTTCAAGCCATTCTCCTTCCTCAGCCTCCTGAGTAGCTGGGACTACAGGCATGCATCACCACACCTGGCTAATTTTTGTACTTTTAGTAGAGACGGCGTTTCACCATGTTGGCCAGGCTGGTCCCGATCTCCTGACCTCAGGTGATCCGCCCACCTCGGCCTCCCAAAGTGCTGGGATTACAGGTGTGAGCCACTGTGCCCGGCCCAAGCTTCCTTCTTTCTTAGGCCTCATTTATCAGTGGGAGAAGGTAGATGGAGCAGGAAAAGTAAAACTTCAAAACAGGCTGAATTTTCTGCCTTCTAGAAACTGACCTAACATGTAAAAGTATTCCTTCTTCTCATCTGACTTGTCCAATCAAAATTATCCTTCTCCTAGGATATCTCAACTAGGATTTTATTTTTTGTCATAATTTAAAAGCAATGTTCACATTAAATCATGAATGAATGATGGTGTCCCATAACAGCTACAGAAATATTTACATGAAAGTCCTTGTTAATTCAAAAGAATCTCTAAGTAAGAAGAAAACTTAGGCAGTGGATAGGACATCACTAAATAATATCTTGAAGTGGGAACTATGTTATATGGCTTTGTATTTCCAGCATTATTGTATTTAGCTAGTAGTAATTCTAAAAATATTTGAATGAAAGCATATTTGAAATGTGGCTTCTCTGAGTTCCTTCTAGGTAGAAAAGAGACCCAGGTACCCATCTATCACTATACCATTGATTACAGTGTGAAGTGGACCTCAGTGGGCCTTTCTGCCATAGTCTCCCCTTCATTACCCTAGAGCAAACTGTGGAGACTTGCCCTCATCCCAGTTCCTTAGAACTCTTCTCACTTATCCTATCTTCCTCAGCCTCTGCTCTGTCCTGTTTTTCTTCTACTGATGGTTGGGATGGCTCTGAAGAAATTTAGCCCTCAATAATTGATGATGTTTAAAGATGATGTTTGCTTCTGGTCTGTGAGCCCCACATTTTCACATTGTCTGCCTCTTAGAAGTGAGACTGGAATCAAATGTATTGGTCCATCTGTATAGCTGGACCTTTCATTTTAAACCCTCAGCTTAATAGTGTTTGATTATGCTTACATCTTATCATGGTGTTGCTTACCTGCTCCTGGAACAACTTATAAAGATGCTTATTTGGGCTGGGCGTGGTGGCTCACTCCTGTAATCCCAGCAGTTTGGGAGGCTGAGGCAGGTGGATTATGAGGTCAGGAGTTCAAGACAAGCCTGGCCAAGATGGTGAAACCCCATCTCTACTAAAAATACAAAAATTAGCTGGGCGCAGTGGCATGTGCCTGTAATCCCAGCTACTCAGGAGGCTGAGGCAGGAGAATTGCTTGAACCCAGGAGGCGGAGGTAGCAGTGAGCTGAGATGCGCCACTGCACTCCAGCCTGGGAGACAGAGCAAGACTCCATCTCAAAAAAAGAAAAAGAAAAAAGAAAACTCTTATTTGTTTTGTTGGGGAATTTAAAGGATACACAAAGGGAATCAAGGCAGGAAATAGTGGTTGTCATTGAATGGTTTGCCTGATTACTGCCTATTTTGGAGAAGATATTGAGGTATGGATACAGCACATTGTCTGGCATATAGTAAGAATTCCATATATATTTGTTGGCTAAATAAATATCTGAGAATTTTTCTGGCCGGGCACAGCGGCTCACTCCTGTAATCCCAGCACTTTGAGAGGCCAGAGCAGGTGGATCACTTGAACCCAAGAGATCGAGACCAGGCTTGGGAACATAGTGAAACTCTGTCTCTATTAAAAATACAAAAATTAGGCCAGGCACGGTGGCTCACGCCTTAATCCCAGCACTTTGGGAGGCCAAGGTGGGTGGATCACCTGAGGTCAAGAGTTTGAGGCCAGCCTGGCTAACATGGTGAAACCCAATCTCTACAAAAGTTAGCTGGGCAGTCAGCCATGGTGGCCCACGCCTATAATCCCAGCACTTTGGGAGGCCAAGGCAGGCGGATCACTTGAGGTCAGGAGTTCAAGACCAGCCTGGCCAACGTAATGAAACCCCATCTCTACTAAAAATACAAAAATTAGCCAGATGTGGTGGCGCGTGCCTGTAATCCCAGCTATTCAGGAGGCTGAGGCAGGAGAATTGCTTGAACCCAGGAGGTGGAGGTTGCAGTGAGCCAAGATTGTGCCATTGCACTCCAGCCTGGGTGTCAGAACAAGACTCTGTCTCGAAAAAAAAAAAAAAGGAATTAGCCAGGCGTGGTGGCACTTGCTTATATAATCCCAGCTGCTCAGGAGGCTGAGGCGGAAAAATTGCTTGAACCTGGGAGGTGGCAATTGCAGTGAACCGAGATTGTGCCACTGCACTCCAGCCTAGGCGACAGAGCAAAACTCCAATTCAAAATAAATAAATAAATAAATAAATAAGCCTGGAGTGTTGGTGTGTGCCTGTGGTTCCAGCTAATTGCGAGGCTGAGGTGGGAGGATCGCTTGAGCCCAGGAGACAGAGGTTGCAGTGAGCTGAGATCACACCACTGCACTCTAGCCTGGGTGACAGAGGAGGACCTTGTCTCAAAAAAAAGAAAAAAAATTCCAAATGATGACTTACTATGAATACCATAATTTGCCATAATTTTGTATTGCTCCAGGCATCCTCAGCATCCTGCCTAGCATTTTTAAATGTCTTAAGGGACTAGTTATTCTCTATGTATGTATACATGATAAAAGCTGGAAAATTAGACTATCTAAATTTTTCTGTTTGAACACTAAATTGAAAACAGTTTTTGGGTGAATGCCAAACTTAGTCACATGTAAAGAGCGTCCTTCAAATTAGCATAGGTTAAGTAATAAAAATCTATTTCTTTATTACAGTAGCTAGTTGTCTTTTTTTTTTTTTTTTTTTGAGACAGAGTTTCACCCTTGTTGCCCAGGCTGGAGTACAATGATACAATCTTGGCTCACTGCAACCTCTGCCTCCCAGGTTCAAGTGATTCTCCTGCCTCAGCTTCCAAGTAGCTGAAATTACAGGCACCTGCCACCACGCTCAGCTAATTTTTGTACTTTTAGTAGATACCAGGTTTCACCATGTTGGCCATGCTAGTCTTGAACTCCTGTCTTCAGGTGATCCACCCACCTTGGGCTCCCAAAGTGCTGGGATTACAGGCGTGAGCCACTGCACCCAGCCTAAAGTAGCTAGTTCTAAGCATCTATGCAATAAATTACATCTTGGCATAAGCTGTCACTTTGGCTATTATTGAGAACATGGTATGAAATAAAAAACCACATAAAAAGAAATGAAATTCAAGCAGATTTTTTTTTTTTTTTTTTTTTTTTTTTTTTTAGATCTCTGAAGTTAGGGATGGGAGTCTATTATGCAGACATATGTAATATGGGCATAAGATAGTAACATGAATTTGAAGAAAATATATTCCTAAAGTAGAAAAGCACTGACTTGCCTTCTAGAATCTCTCACCCAGGAACTCTTGGGAAATGGGAAATCCAAGCTTTTTGACATCGCTGATATTGAATAATCTTTCTATAACACAACTGTCTAACAGTGTAAGGAAAACCAGTTTAAATAAAAGACTGTTTCCGGCAGCTCCCTGAAAGTCATCTAATAACTGAGGCTGAGATAAAGCTCATAGGCTATATACTGTGAACTAGAAACATCAGCTATTTCTTTTCTTTAGATGTGAAATTATACATGGTTTTGTTTTTTTTGTTTGTTTGTTTTTTTAGAATCAAGGCTGAAGTGTATTTTCTGGAAAAAATGTAAATGAAAGAAAAACAGTTGTTAGAAGGAATAAATGCCTGTACAGCCGAAGCCTTGCTGGAGGAATTCAAGAAAAGTCTCACAATCTTCTTATGAAATTTTAAAACCCTTTTGTTGTTGTTCTTTTTTTTTTTAATTTTATTTTCGTGTTCTTAACATGTAGTATTTCATATTATTTAGGAAAACTTGCCAATTGCCATTAAATAGATCACACTGATAACGAATAAAGAGCTCTTTTTAGCCATTGCAGAGATAATATGTAATGATAATAAGCTCATAGTAACCATCCTATGTAATTTCATTGTCTTAGGATTTTCAAACACTAGCAAGACTGAGTTCCATAGGAATTTTAAGTCTGTTTGGAGAATATACATTTCTAAGTGTTTTTTCTTTATGTTCAGGATTTACTCGAGTAGAAACATGGGTCGCCTGACTAGATTGTCCCTAGAAGTCTGCCAGAAACGGCAACTTAACTGCCTGCCTCCTATTTTAATGGAGACTGACTACCCTTTGACTGTCTGTGGACCAGAAGATCCCAGGGCATGGGCTTGTCTAAGAGCTATGTGAAATGCTAGCATTCTGGCTCTATCTTATGTCTTAGGCAGCTTTACCCCCAGGTCGGCCCTAAGGTTAAATTGTCCTAGAGTTGTGCACATTCCCCAAAACTGTATGAAGTAAAGTCTTTCCTAAGCTTAGACCACTCCCAGAGGTCTAAAGAACTCCAAGAAACTCAAATAAAGATTAGGATTGATTACCTCTTTGAAGAGGCAATTTTCCTCCTCTCATTTCACTACCAAATTCATAGTGTTCCCAAAACCATTTGTATGCCAGGATTAACTATTGGAATTGGCCCTTAAATTTAATTAACTATATAGTATTGGTGAGAGCATAAATTATTGGTAAAACCTTTTCAGAGTCTTGATGGTGTTTACCAGACACTTTCAAATTTTGGTCCAGCAATTCCTTTTCTACATGTTTAGGCTAATAAAATAATCACATGTATAATGATGTTAATGGTCAAAAAATAAACTAGAAAGAACTCAGGCCAGGCATGGTGACTCACACCTGTAATCCTAGCACTTCGGAGACCAAAGTGGGCAGAACGCTTGAGCCCAGTAGTTCCATCAAGACCAGCCTGGGCAACATGGCGAAACCTTGTCTCTACAAAAAATACGCAAATTAGTCAGGCGTGGTGGTGGGCACCCGTAGTCCTAGCTACTCAGGAGGCTGAGGTGGGACAATCACCTGAGCCCAGCAGGTCAAGGCTTTGATAAGCTGTGATTGTGCTACTGCACTCCATCCTGGGTGACAGAGTGATACCCTGTTTCAATAAAATAATAATAAAGTAAAATAATTAGAAAATAAATACACACATAAAAATAAACTAGAAAGAACTCAAATATCAAACAATGGCTAAACCAGTTAAAATAAATCTATGCAATGACATTTTATATAGTTCTTAATATAATGTATGTAATGCAGAGATTTATTAGCATAGAAAAATATTCATAATGATGATTCAAAACATACCTATTATTCTGTTTTGGAAAGTGGGGGAAAAAGTGTCTGTGTGTGTGTGATGTGTGTGTGTGTATACACATGTACATGCATACATATACATCTTATTATTTTTTGAAATGGAATTTTGCTAATTACTGCTATTTCACAATACTAGTTAAGGATGTTTGGGGGGTGGGTGAGCAGGCTGGAGTACAATGGCACAATTTTGGCTCACTGCCACCTCCACCTCCTGGGTTCAAGTCATTCTCCTGCCTCAGCCTCCCGAGTATCTGGGATTACAGGCACGCACCACCATGCCCGGCTAATTTTTGTATTTTTAGTAGAGATGGGGTTTCACCATGTTGGCCAGACTGGTCTCAAACTCCTGACCTCAAGTGATCCGCCCACCTCGGCCTCCCAAAGTGTTGGGATTACGGGCGTGAGCCACCACACCTGGCCCATATACATTTTATTTTATTTTATTTTACTTTTATTTTATTCTTTTTTTTTTTTTTTTGGGACGGAGTCTCGCTCTGTCACCCAGGCTGGAGTGCAGTGGCGCAATCTCGGCTCACTGCAAGCTCTGCCTCCCGGGTTCATGCCATTCTCCTGCCTCAGCCTCCGGAGTAGCTGGGACTACAGGCGCCGCCACCACACCCGGCTAATTTTTTTTTGTATTTTTAGTAGAGACGGGGTTTCACCGTGGTCTCGATCTCCTGACCTTGGGATCCGCCCGCCTCGGCCTCCCAAAGTGCTGGGATTACAAGTGTGAGCCACCGCGCCCAGCCTTTATTCTATTTTTATTTTATTTATTTTGAGACAGAGTCTTGCTCTGTCACCCAGGCTGGAGTGCAGTGGCGTGATCTCTGCTCACTGAAGCCTCTGCCTCCCGGGTTCAAGCAATTCTCCTGCCTCAGCCTCCCGAATAGCTGGGATTACAGGCATATGCCACCACACCCAGCTAATTTTTGTATTTTTATTAGAGACAGGGTTTCACCATGTTGGTCAGGCTGATCTCGAACTCCTAACCTCAGGTGATCCATCCTCCTCAACCTCCCAACGTGCTGGGATTACAGGCAGGAGCCACCGTGCCCAGCCCATATACATTTTAAAAATAATCTTATTAATTGTATTTCCAATCTGTCAGCAAAATTGTCAATTCTACCATGAAGTAATCCAGAACCCCACCATTTTTCACTACACTCGCTACTACTACCCATGTCTAAGACATTCTCATATCTCTCTTGGATTATTTCCGTACCCTCCTGATTGGTTACCGCTTTTTCCCCCTTGCTTTTCTAGTCTACTTGCAATACAGCAGAGAGAATGATCTTGTTAAATTTAAATATGATCATTCCACTGCCCAAAAATCCCCCAAAGACTTCCAGTCTGTCTCAGAGTAAAGCCAAAGTCTTTATTTGCAGTGGCCTACAAGGACCCATCTGTTAGTCTAACCACCATTCCTTTTAAGAAAAATCATATACTGGCGGACACTAGAATTTACTATGCTGTTTTCTTTTTTCACTTAAACACAGTGAAAAGAATAGCTACTCTAATTACTGCTAATTCACAATACTAGTTAAGGATGTTTGGAGGGGGGTAAGCATAGTTTATTAAGCCTCTCTAATGGTTTTTTAAACTTTTATATCTTTTTTTAACACCTCATAAAGTTAATTATTTTTTAGTGTTTGCAAAGCCTATCTTTTAGTCACGCCTGTGTTTATGGTACTGTAGAATTCCAAAAGTTCATTTTACTAGTATCTCAGTACGCAGAAATTAAAAAAAAAGGAAAGAATATTAGATTCTTACAATGAAGAAACATAGTGATTTAGAGTTACACTTGAATATATGTATGTACCTAGAGTACCTCCATGGGCTAAATACTTTGAATGCCTAATCTGTTATATAGGACCAGATTAGTTACATTAACTCTCGAACTCCTGGCCTCAAGTGATCCACCTGCGTCAGCATCCCAAAGTGCTGGAATTACAGGTGTGAGCGACTGCACCTGACCCAAGTTACATTAACTCTCTAAGGCCCCTAGACAATTACATAATTAATGTTAGTCTTTCTGTGCTCACTTGTCTGTCACAGAGTTGCTTTTAAGCTGGGTGAATATGAATCCATGGGAGAGAGGATTTTGAGTGCCTCCTTTTAAGAAAAGCAATGGTCCCAAGTTCAGATATATGAAGCAGGTAAATTCAAGGGTAATTATTTTTCCACAGACGGAGTCACTGCAATGTTTTCTTAAATATTTTCTTTCCAACTCTAGGCTATGTGTAAAGTAATATTAATATTTAACTGTATTTGATTCTAATGACAAGAAATTGGCTTACAGACTTAGGAGAATAACAAATTATCTATTGGGGCTTATTGTAAAATAAGTGAATCATCCAACTTGTCTCAGCACCCAGAGACGAAACTGTTTAAAGCATTGAGCATTGTTTTATCTTGACCACATTGGTCTCACAGACAGGGTCATCGGTCTTCTTGTTCTATGGTAAATTGATCAGGAAATCCTCCTTTGGCCTTTTATGGGACTGTCCCGGTTCATAATTCTGTTTGGTGTTTGGCTCCTTAGGCTTTCCATTGGTGGAACATCAGTGAAAAACACAGGCTTCCTTTGGGGTCTTTCCACTATTAGGAGGAAGCCCTCAGATCTGGACGAAGACAAATTGAGGGGAAAAAACGGGTCCTTGGTGAAATGTCAAAGGAGATTAAACTCGCTGCCTCCTAGGCAATTCTTCATCTAACAAAATTACTTGTTCCCGTTTGTTGTGCAAAGGGCACACGGACACACATACCATTGGTACTGTGTAGTGTAAACACAATCTAAAATAAGGTCTAGAGGGGAACTCACAGGCAGAAAAGCAGCAAAATTGCCCAACCCCCATCCTCTTGCCATTGTGCAGGAGAGTGTGTTTAGTTGGGTCAGACAAGCTAGAACACATCATGGAAAGGACCCCCATAACTCTCTCTGTAATTACAAGGACAGGAGGCAGGAAACATCCAGGAGTCTATGGAACAAACGGAACTTTGTGGGTGACAGTGTGGTCTTGTTAGAAAAAGGGACCCTCCAAAGCTCCACAGGTGGTATCAGCCTCTTCTTCCATTGAGCTAATTCAGATCTACAGTGCGAACTTTTTGCTGAGGTACCAAAGACACATCTGTATTTATCTGTTCTCACTCTTCCTTCCAGATATTTTTCTTAGCATTATGCTCTACTTGACATCAAAATCATGTGTCTAAAGGGAAAATTTTGGAATAAAACTGATTTCTTTTTCCCTTGGTTCTTTCACCTACATCTTGTTCAGCAAGTAATAAATATGTGCATACATACATATACATACATACATATACATATATATATGTAGAGCTGCTACAGTCCAATGGAGGGGAGGAGGCATATAAAATAATGATTGATAGATTTTAAAAGTGCATCTTAAGTCCTGTGTATAAATGAGTATTGTCCTCCTCATAGTAATTTCTTCCTTTCCCACTATTTGGTCCCTCCCTGCAAACACAAGGCATTTAGTCAAGGACTTAAAGGCAGCTTTACATACTAAAAAATACCAACATTCTTCAACTTCCAAAACTGTCTGAACCAATCGTTGGTTTCATGTGGTGTTTTTTGTTTCCAAGAAATTTCGGAAAGATGACTTCCCAGTTGTATTTATGTACACCATATCTCCCAGATGTGGCTTAAATTTCTCAGTGATTTATCTTCCTATTCTTCAAGCTAATCATTCAAGTATATCTTTTGTGTTGATTGTGGTCATGGCAGTAATCATTTAATTTAACAAGTCCTGGCTTTTTTCTATTGTTGAGGATTTCACATTTAATTCTGATTATTAGAAAAACATACAGGATGGAGACCAAATGAAAAATGTACCTGAAAGCAGAACTAAAAATGAGGGGTGGACTGATGGGTCTTAAATATAAAAATGAGTTTTATATTCAAGAGACTTAAGTTTGCAAAGTTGTAAACTATCTAGCCTTATTGTACCCTTTTGTAGCAAAGAATATCCCTTTTTAGTTAATTCAGCCTGTTATGTATGTGTTTCATCCTGACAGCCATTCATCAGGGCTCTGGATCCATACCACCGGTGTTCATATCCCAGCTCTACCATTTATTGGTCATGTAAATAAACCTCAATTTCCTCATCTGTAGTATTACTACAACTATCTACCTTATAGAGTTGTTATGAGGATTAAATGGATTAAGATATATAAGTTACTTCCTTTCTCTTTTTTTTATTTTGTGTATGTGTGTGTGTGTGTGTGTGTATGTGTGTGTGTGATAGAGTCTTGCTCTGTCACCCAGGCTAGAGTGGTGCAGTGGCACCATCTCAGCTTACTGCAACCTCTGCCTCCCAGGTTTAAGTGATTCTCGTGCCTCAGCCTCCCAAGTAGCTGGGATTACAGGCATGTGCCACTATACTCAGCTAATTTTTTATCTTTTAGTAGAGATGGGGTTGGGGTTTTGCTATGTTGGCCACGCTGGTCTTGAACGCCTACCTCAAGTGATCCATCCGCCTTGGCTTCCCAAAGTGCTGGGATTACAGGCATGAGCCACAGTGCCCGGCCTTGTAAGTTACCTCTAAGTAACAGTGCCTGACCCACATGGTGAGCCCTAAGTAATTGTTAGTTATTATTTTTAAATTAATGTAATATTTCTAAGAACCCTAAATGATTATTGCATGAGGAGAATAGATCTTTTTATCTGGTATAGTCTTGGGCTTGAACCCATTTCAAATCCTAATTCCTCCATACTTTCTCAATAACTCCAGACTTACCTTGATCTTGCCTCAAAAAACATTTTATTTTGTCAATAGAAACTATAGGCCAAGAGGGAAGAGGAGTAATTAGGAAGATGCTGGTGCAGCTTATCGAGCATTTTAGTTTCCCAGTTTAAAATCTGTTACATCTTCTTTGACTGGAGCAGTGGGGAAAAAAAAAAATCTGGTACATATGCATTTTATAACTGAACCTGTTACTGCTATTAGCAATTCTGAAAGCTTTGGTTCATTTTCTTGGATTTTTTAGCAAGACATTTATAGTATCTGCAAATAATGATAATATAATATTTTTCTCTTTCTAACATGTATACTTCATTACATGTTGCTTTGGCTAGAACTTTCAATATAGTAGCAGTAGTAATGACCATACTGACTTTGTGGATTGTGTTAAAATAAATGTGTCTGGCATTTTTCAGTTAAGCGTATGGTAAATCTTAGTTTCAGATAAATATTCTTTGCCATATTACAGAAGTACTTTTTCAAAAAGTGCTCTTAAACTTTTTAATAAAAAGATATACAAGTAGGAACTTATATATATTCAATTTTTTTTAATTTTTTTTCTTTTTTTTTTTTGAGATGGAGTTTTACTCTTGTTGCCCAGGCTGGAGTGCAATGGCGCAATCTCAGCTCACCACAACCTCTGCCTCCTGGGTTCAAGCGATTCTACTGTCTCAGCCTCCCGAGTAGCTGGGATTACAGGCATGTGCCACCACGCCTGGCTAATTTTATATTTTTAGTAGAGATGGGGTTTCTCCGTGTTGGTCAGGCTGGTCTCGAACTCCTGACTTCATGGGATCCACCTGCCTTGGCCTCCCAAAGTGCTGGAATTACAGGTGTCAGCCACCACATCCAGCCTTTTTTACATTATTAACTGAAGAAAAATGGATGCCCTTTACAGGTTTTTTTTAAGATTAAGAAACAGAAAGAAGTCAGAAGGAGTAGATCAGGACTGTAAGGTGGATGTCTAATGACTTCCCATTGAAACTCTCACAAAGTTGCCCTTGTTTGTTGAGGAATAAGCAGGACATTGTTGTGGTAGAGAAGAACTCTGGTGAAGCTTTCCAAAAGGGTATTTTTCTGCTAAAGCTTTGGCTTTCTCAAAACATTCTCATAAGGAGATATTATCATTCTCCTTCAGAAGAGATAACATCTCCTTTGGCCCTTCAGAAAGTCAGCAAGCAAAATGCCTTGAGCATCCCAAAAACTCCTGCCATGACCTTTGCTCTTGACTGACCCACTGGTCTTCGGCTTGACCACTTCCATCTCTTGGTAGCCATTGCTTTGTGCTTTGTCATCAGGACACACTGGTAAAGCCATGTTTCATCTGTGGTTACAGTTATTTGAAGAAATGCTTTATGAACTTGATCCTGCTTGTTTAAAACTTCCATTGAAACTCTGCTCTTGTCTGTAGCTGATCTGGTTGCAACGGTTTGGCACTCATCAAATGGAAAGTTGGTCAACTTTAATTTTTCTGTCAGAATTGTATATGCTAAACCAATTGAGATGTCTGTGGTGTTGGCTGTTGTTTGCGCTGTTAATCATCATTCCTCTTCAGTCAGTGCACAAACAAGATGAATCTTTTCCTTGCAAATTGATACGGATGGTCTGCCACTGTGGGCTTCATCTTCAACATCGTTCCGTCCCTTCCTAAAACAAGTTTTCCCTTTGTAAACTGCTGATTTCCTTGGGGCATTGTCCCCATAAACTTTTCATAAAGCATCAATGATTTCACCCAAGCTTCACCATAAATTTGATGTTTGTTCTTGCTTCAATTTTAGCAGAATTTATATTGCTCTGATAGGGGCTTTTTTCTAACTGATGTCTTCCCCTTCTTAGTGCTTCAAATTAGATCCTATTCAGACATGTTACAAGTTAGTATGAGTTTATTTTGGTGCAAATTTTTTTTTTAATCCGTGCATAGGTTTTTCACAATATGCATTTTCCATAAACCTTTTGAAGACCCTTTGTGCACGTGTGTATGTGTATATTAAAAATTAGGCTGTGCTCAGTGGCTCATGCCTGTAATCCCAGCACTTTGGGAGGCCGAGGCGGGCAGATCACTGAGATCAAGAGTTTGAGACCAGCCTGGTCAATATGGCAAAACCCCATCTCTATTAAAAATACAAAAATTAGCCAGATGTGGTGGCTCACGCCTGCAATCTCGGCTACTTGAGAGGCTGACTCAGGAGAATCTATTGAACCCAGGAGGCAGAAGTTTCAGTGAGCCGTGACTGCACCACTGCACTCCAGCCTGGGCGACAGAATAAGACTCTGTCTCAAAACAAAACAAAAAAACAAATTGAACTGTGGTCAGTATTTATAAACTCTCCATGGTCTCATTAAATTTTCTACAAAATATGTCAAAAACTGAGATAGTAATGTTAGTCAGTTTGTCCTTTATATGTAACTAATGTTTTGTTGCATATTTTGATGTATTGTGCTGGTCCTAAAGATACATATTTGTTGTATTGCCATATTCCTACTGGCAACCAACAATACTGAAAATGGCCTTTGTTCTTATTAATCCTTATGCCTTTAGTTCATTTCCACTTGATGCTTATATTACCACCCTGCTTTATGTTTTAGTTTTCTTGTATTTCCCTTATTATTATCTCCTTGCATTTTATTTTTGATATGTTTATTATAAATAACATAATTTGAGGAACTTAGTTTACTTAAATTTGGGGAGATTTATTTGGTCTTCTTTTACCTTATTTTATGTTTTTTATGCTTCCTTGTCACTTTTTTTTTTAGGTCTTTTGCATAATTTATTTATTGGGTTTTTCTCCCTGGTAATTTCAACTCTTATTAATGGTGACCTTTGAATTAAATTCACACATAGGGTGTGTGTGTGTGTGTGTGTGTGTGTGTGTGCGCGCGCGCATGTGTGTGTGTGACTGACCTTTTTACCTCGGATGAAGCCATCCATATCTTTGGATGTCTCCTATTGGAAGTTGAAAATTTTAACTTCCTTTCACTTTCTTTTCCCCACTCAGTTTTTACAATGTCTCAATATGGCATTTTTTATTCCAAGTTCTCTTTATTTTTAAATAATTTTATGTTATATATGTTCACTTTTAAGAAGTATTTTCCATACTTTATTATTTTATAACCATTTTGGTATAATAGCTAAGAGTGCCTGCTCTAGTAGACTATTTGGATTTGAATTCCAGCTGTATGACCCTGGACATACTCTCTACTTTAGTCTTCTCTTTTTTTTTTTTTTTTTTTTTAAGTGGAGACGGATATTAATAGTACCGACGTCACAGAATGGTTGGGAGGATTAAGGGTTATATATATAATCCTGGTTATATATATAATAACAGGTTAATTATATAATCCTGATTTATAATAAGCATGTCATAAATGTCGGGTGCCATTATTATTATTGTATTAATAATGATTATTTGGCCAGGCAAGATGGCTCACACCTGCAATCCCAGCACTTTTGGAGGTCGAGGAGGGAGGATCACTTGAGCCCAGGAAATTGAGACCAGCCTGGGCAGCATAGCAAGACACTGTTTAAAACAAAACAAAACAAAACGATTATTTAAACTTAAGACTGTTTTACTGATTTTATTTTATTACCTAATTTATTGCTCACATCTTAATTTACCTCATTTTCCTGTCTTTATTTCTTTATTTTGATTAATTTTTCTTCTTGTTGGCTGAATAATTTTCTCAGTAGGATTGGCAGACTTTTTCTTAAAGGGCCAGATAGCAAATATTTTAGGCTTGTGGGTGATAGTGTCTCTGTCACAACTACTCAATTCTGCCCTTGTAACTCAAAGGCAGCTACAGACAATACATAAACAAATAGCTAGCCAGCAGGTTACCAACCATAGTTTACCAACCTTTGTTCCAGACTTTTGTTACTGTTTCTTGTGGAATTTTTATTAGGAAGGTTATGTGGATTATACAATTTCAAAGTCCTTGCGTGTCTGAGAATATCTTCTGTTGCTAATGTAGGTAAATGATGACTTCACTTTTGAGGGGGGGACTAGAAGTGGGGAGGTAGACAGGGTCTCGCTCTGTTGCCCAGGCCGGAGCACAGTGACATGATCACAGCTCACCACAGCCTCAACCTCCCAAGGCTCAGGTGATCCTCTGACCTCCTGAGCTCAAGCAGTCTGCTTACCTCAGCCTCCCAAAATGCTAGGATTGCAGACATGAGCCATTGCACCTAGCCTGACTTTCTTTTATGGAATTCTTAGATTACAGTTGTTTCCCCTCAAAACTCTTTGGAACTTGCTCTGTAGTTTTCAAGTGTTGTGGAGAATTATGATACAACCTAATACTTTCTTCTTCCTGATAACTAATTTCTTTTCCTCCTGGATGACTGAGGATTATTTTTTTTTGTCCTTGGCATTCATCATTTCACCAGGAGAATTTTTTTTTCAATTCTGTGTTAAAGGAGCAGGGCTAAGAAGAACTAGATTAATGCATTTACATATCATTAATTTTAGCTACTTTAGATTGCCTTATTGTCTTGTTCTCCCACTAAGGAAATTTCTGGATATTGTATTCCGAAAGTTAGCCATGGAAACTTCTTACCATTTTATCATTTCAAATTGCACATCATATGGGAAACTAGATATTTTCAATGGCAGAATGCTGTTTTACATTATGTAGTCTGGTCCCTCTGTAGCACAGTTTCATGGGAGTATATAGCTGCACAACCACAGAAAGCATATTTAGGAAGTAGTCTAATTTACTCTTGTTTGAGGATATTAAATCACTAAATGGTTTGAAACTAAAACTTATGGTATAATCAAAACATTGTTAACAGTGTTTTAAATTATAATTGTAGCACAACCAGAAGAAAGAACCTTGATTTTAATTTTATTGAATAACACAGTGTCTTTTGTAACCAATTACAGTCTATGTGGGTTTTTTGTTTTTTGTTGTTTTTCTGAAGCAACAAATCCACAATAGGTGACCTCAGTACTGGGGCTGTGCACAGCAGGATGTGGGGCAATAGCCCAGCAGTAAGCCTCCCAGGGTTCAACTGTACTAGTCCGCTTCCCTGCAGTGGCCTTCTTTGCCTAAATATAGCTCTGCAGGTGACAACCACAGAATCAGAATCTTCTGGGCGAGCACATGACTGTCCCACCATGCCCATCCTCCTCCTAAGTTCCTGAACCAGCCCTGTCATGGCCGCCATGCTTCCTCCATGCTTCCTCAGTGGCTGGCTTACTAAGCAATATCAGAATTGCACAAAGTCCTGAATAATCACCTGGATAATGTGGTTGATCTCCTGTTCCAGCTGCTTTTCTGCCTTAGGGCTTGGAGAGCAAGCAGCATTGGGATGAAGCATTCTAGGTGCAGTTGACCTGCAGCCCCCGGACAGTGGCACTGGAGCCCAGCCATCCTCCCAGCACCACTAGCAACACAGACAGAAGGCACAGAAGCCACACATTGACCAGAAGCTGGACGACCAGGAGCCAGCAAAGCAAGATGCCCTCCAGCCATCTGCTTCTGGCTATTCAATGGGTTATTGAGGCTATTGCTAGACCCAGCTGGGGTCTCCTAGAAGTGGGGCAATTTCCTTGTCTTCATGGCTAAAAGGACCCAGTGGCTCCCTGAGATGACTGCCCTCTTTCTGTTTTATTTTAGAATTAGGGGAAAAGGGGCCAGGCGTGGTGGTTCATGCCTGTAATCCCAGCACTGTGGGAGGCCAAGGCGGCTGGATCACTTGAGGTCAGGAGTTCGAGACCAGCCTGGGCAACATGGTGAAACCCCATCTCTACTAAAAATACAAAAATTAGCCAGGCATGGTGGCGCATGCCTGTAATTCCAGCTACTTGGAAGGCTGAGGCAGGAGAATCGCTTGAACACGGGAGGCGGAGGTTGCAGTGAGCCAAAATCACGCCACTGCACTTCAACCTGGGCGACAGAGAAAGACTGTAAAAAAAAAAAAAAAAAAAAAAAAAAAAAAATATATATATATATATAGTGCATTTATGGGGGCATTGACCATTTAAAGTACCCCCTAGAAGAGGGCTATTATGATGTTGAAGTTTTGGAAGCAAGTTCTAAGAAGCCTTTTTAAAGACATGATAATAGTTTACATGTATTCAGAGGGCCATCATATAAATGAAGAAGCAGATTTATTTCTCTAGAAGATTAAACTATGACAGTTTTTAGGAGCTACACAGAGTAGATTTGGACTGTGAATGAGGAAAAAAAACAGCTCATTTAATATGGTCAACAATGTTTACACCTCAGAAGTGGTGACCTCCTCCTCAGAAATAATCAGAGGCTGTGTGATCATCCTTACAAATTCAGTGGAAAGCTCATCATTGAATAGAGGAACATTCTGGAAGTTTTTTTCAAAACTCAGATTTCTCTGACATTGCATATCAGTTACCTCATTTATCCTCTAGCATTCTAAAACAGGAATGGGACAGGTAAGAGTTCTTTGATAGGAGAATCAAACCAATAGAAAATAAGAAACTTGTTTAGAATCTAACCTATTCATTTTTTCATCATTCCATCAGTGCTACCAAAAAATAATGTAAGGCAGCAAATGACTCATTAGGTTACTGGAAAAGCCAGAATTAGAACTTTAGTTCAACCATTCCTGCCCGTACCATTCCTTATGCATTTTCTATTAAAGAACAGTGAGAGAAATAGCCATGAAATCAACCAGTGAAAGTCTCAGGACAGCTAGTGTTTATCTGATTATGTGACTCAATACACATAGAAAAAGATGTTTTTTCTCCTTACTAAAAACAAAAAATATGCTTCAGGAAACAGTGTAGAGTTGTCATTATTATTATCATGATTGTCAATGGTGGAATAATACTGCAGAAACAGACTTGTAACCAGAACAGACCTAATGTAGCTCTGTATCCTAGTAGCAAAGATTGTTAAGGAAATCTAAGTGAAAGGTGTATAGAAATAAACTTTGTGTAGGGTCTTATTGTTCAAATCAGTTTCAACACTTGTTGAGACCATTTTGGAAATCGTGTAGAAAGTAAATTATGCTGTTTTAGCAGGGGGGAAAGCCTCACTCTTCACTCTAAATACCCTAGCATTCAAAAGAATTCCTCTTTCAGGCTGGGCACCATGGCTCACGCCTGTAATCCCAGCACTTTGGGAGGCCAAGGCGGGTGCATCCCTTGAGGTCAGGAGTTCTAGACCAGCCTGGCCAATATGGTGAAACTCCGTCTCTACTAAAAATACAAATATTAGCCGGGGGTGGTAGTGTGCTCCTGTAATCCCAACTACTTGGGAGACTGAGGCACGAGAATCACTTAAACCTGGGAGGCGAAGGCTGCAGTGAGCCAAGATCGTGCCACTGCACTCCAGCCTGGGCAATAGAGCAAGACTCAGTCTCAAAAACAAAAAACAAAACAAAACAAAAACCAGAATTCCTCTTTCAGAACCTTTCTATGGAAACAGGTTATGAGTTAGAATAAACACAGGATACCATAAGTTTTCCAAAACAACTAGACTTAAAAATTGCCCTGAAGGCTACCTTTGAGAGGAGACAAGTTTACAAGAGAATCGCTTGACATCATATTCTGTGTAGCATGTTTCACTTAAAGCAAGCCTGTTTTCGGCTTGTTTGTCCCATATGCTTTGACATGATCAGCAAATGAAATTGAATAGGCTGAGAGCTCTTTCCAGAAAGACTGGCCCTGAGAGGCTGGTGAGGCCCAAGTGAGCATGTCCAAGGCTGCAGCCCAGCTTGCCTCAGCAGTGGCCCAAGCACAGGTTCACGGCCTCTGTGGTGTCAGCGCATGTACTTTAACAAGCACTCTCAGTCACTCCACATAAAGCCAGTACTCTGAAAGTAACCATACCAGGATAAAAAGACAGAGAAACCGCAAGCATTACAGGGTATACTTTGGTAAAATGTATTTAACCTTAGTTGTAGGAGGTGATATTAACCATAATTTGCTAGAATAACTCATTCAGTTATTTAAATGATCTGGGCACATGCCTTCATGGAACTCACAGGACAGTAAGACTACAAGATCCTGATAAAGCTGAAGTTGTAAGCAGTCTGTGTCACCTCTGTAATTGTGGAGAGAGGGAATCGGGATACTGCTTTAATTTATGTATGGGAGCATATTGACTTGGCTCTTACCAAATGTTTTCCTATTTCTTTCTTTTTTTTTTTTTTTTGAGACGGAGTCTCTCTCTGTCGCCCAGGCTGGAGTGCAGTGGTGTGATCTCGGCTCACTGCAACCTCCGCCTCCCGGGTTCATGCCATTCTCCTGCCTCAGCCTCCCGAGTAGCTGGGACTACAGGCACCTGCCACCATGCCCGGCTAATTTTTTGTATCTTTAGTAGAGATGGAGTTTCACAGTGTTAGCCAGGATGGTCTCGATCTCTTGACGTCGTGATCCACATGCCTCGGCCTCCCAAAGTGCTAGGATTACAGGCGTGAGCCACCGCGCCCAGCCAGTGTTTTCCTATTTCTATTAATTTGGGCTGTATTCCTCCTGATATTGTGATGCCGCTTCCTCTGTCACTGCTTCCTTTCCTTTTCATTGCACTTTAAACATTGGCTTCCACCTGCACTCTACCCTTTTCTTGACCTTCTCCTCACTCCTCAGTTCTGCATGGGCAACTTCCTTTCAGGTTCTTTGCAGCTAGCCACTTGTATGCCCATAAATCCCAGCTTAGACCTCTCTTGCTGAGCTTTAGACCCATATTTCCAACTGTCTCCTGAACATCTTCATCTGCATAAGCTGAGACCCCTTGAATTTAGCAGATCCCATCTGAAATCATTTTATTTCTCAAACCTTTTACATCTATCTGCTCTCTTTCTTCATGCCATGCAAGCTACACAGTAGTCTAAGCCAGTCATGCTGTCATTCCTTTTCACTCTCAACTCATCACAGCTAACTAATCATTAAGTTCTATAATTTCTGCCTTCTTTGGGTATCTCAAATGTGTTCCCTCCTCTCCATTACCACTGCCATCACTGCAGTTTGCATTTTCAACATTTGCAAGAGCTTCTGATCTTCTCTAAAGCTGGCCTTTCTTTTCCAACTCATTCTTCACACAGTAGCTGGAGAAGTCCTTTATAATTGCTTGATTGTGTCACTCTCCTACTTAAAACCTTCAGTGGCTTCATATTTTCTGCCATTGTTACATTCTCAAGTATCTACAGGAATTAGGCAAATAACATATATGAGTGAAGTGGGCCAAGTGTGACACAATAAGGAAGAATAAGAGAGGACATTTCTGCCTGAAGAGATTTATAATCAGAAGTTTAAAAAACATGACAAACCAGCCGGGTGCTGTGGCTCACACCTATAATCCTAGCACTTTGCGGGGCTGAGGCAGGAGGATCATTTGAGGCCAGGAGTTTAAGACCAGCCTGGGCAATGTAGTGAGACCCCATCTCCACAAAACATAGAAAAATTATCCAGGCTTGGTGGCATGCACCTGTAGTCCTAGCTACTCCAGAGGCTGAGGCAGGATTGCTTGAGCCCAGAAGTCTGAGGTTGCATTGAACTATGACTGCCACTGCATTCTAGCCTAGGTGACAGAACAAGACCCTGTCCCAAAAAACAAAAACACATGACAAACCTATCAGAGAGTTTAATGTTGCCTGTGGATCTTCCATTTACTACAGTCAAGCCTAAACTCCTGAGCATAACACAGGCAGTGTTTCTGTGATACTGGTTATCTCCTTGAGATGATCAACTTGGAATGTTCAGCTTTTGCAGAGACTGACATAACCAGTGAGTCATGTTTTGTTGCTTAGTTTTTAGGTCAAATCGTGTTAGCATGAAGAGTGTGCGTTTATCATTTTAAGTACCTCTATGTTCACATTAGAGGCCGTGGAACATAAGGAAAGTTTGTAGGCTTTGGAGTCAGTGTTGACTTAAGTTCTATTCCCAGTTTTGCCAAAAAGGATCTGTGTGATTTTTGAGCTAGCCATTTAACTGCTTTGAGCCCCAATATCCTCCTCTGTTTAAAAAATAAAGAAATGAAAGTTTTCAAGATTGAGAGTATGAAGTCAAATGATAAACACCTCCAATTATCTAGCTCAATGCCTGCCACATAGTAACTCCTCAGTAAAATGTAACATTCTGACAGATAGCAAAAATTTGAGAAGTGACAATAAATATACAAAACTAATTCCCCCAGCTGCATCCTTCCCAGCAATTGAAGGCTGGGTATGGTGGCTCACACCTGTAATCCCAGGACTTTGAGAGGCCAAGGTGAGAGGATCACTTGAGGTCAGGAGTTCAAGACCAGCCTAGCTGACATGGTGAAACCCTGTCTCTATGTGGCCTAAAGGAAAGCAAACCTATTGGAAGTCAATATCAAGTGAAGCAGACAATTGGAAGCTGACACACACATGATTCACCCAGGCCACTAAAAACCAGGAGTTTCCAGCCTATCTGCCTAGCTACCTGAAAATGGAATTTGAGCCCAGAAAGTGTTGCTGTTGACAAATTCATGAGCAGGATGGGAATATGGCCTCTCTAACAATTATGCATAATATACAAAGTTCATTTTACTTTTTTCTCTGCATAAAATCTTTACTTTTTTCATGTAAATGATATTAACTGAAATTTTAATTCAATAGTATAAGGACACATAGAATATTTATTTTGGTTTATTCTCTAGAGCTGTATAAATTTGAAGCACCAAAGGAAGGAAGTAAACAACTTAGTTTTCTTTACCAGAACATTTAGTGTGGTAAGGGAGGAGGGTTATTGAGTTTATGTTTTATTCCAATGCACAGAGTATATTAATGATATTATGACTGATCTAGGAACACTAAAGAAGCCTTGAAGAGCTTTCGTCATTAAGGGAAAGCTTTGTCAAGCTTTGCGTTTTTTCATTTTGTTATTTAAACTTCAGCTTAATTTTACCATTGAATTATATTTAGTAATTTGTGTATGCCGCTGACATGATTGAAATAGGGGGCTGAGGCCAGACGCGGTGGCTCACACCTGTAATCCCAGCACTTTGGGAGGCCAAGGCGAGTGGATCACTTGAGGTCAGGAGTTCAAGACCAGCCTGGTCAACATGGTGAAACCCCGTCTCTGCTAAAAATACAAAAATTAGCCAGGTATGGTTGTACATGCCTATAATCCCAGTTACTCGGGTGGCTGAGGCATGAGAATCACTTCAACCCTGGAGGAGGAGGTTGCAGTGAGCCAAGATGGCACTACTGCACTCCAGCTTGGGCAACAGAGTGAAACTGTCTCAAAAAAAAAAAAAAGGGGGGGGGGTGGCTGAGTACCTTACAGTATACTTTTCTGCCTTACCATAGAGCTGTAGTGATAATGAATAAACTAATAAAAGAAACCAACTTGAAATTATCCATGTTGGCAGGGTGATATGCCCAGAACTCCTGACTGTACTTACAATAAAGAGACTAGGAGGAACAAAGTAGAAAGCTGGCTTGTTGTGAGGGCAAGACTAAGATGTAGTGTTTCAACTTCTTACTTTGCAGCAATATGTCTCACCCTAGACACACTTTCTTGCCCAGATAAGTAATACCATATTCAAGCAACAGAACATTAATATTACACAGCTAAGAAGATGGTGTCTCTGAAAGCAAAGCTAAACCATTTAAGACAAAGAATGTTTAAACAAAAAGATAGACAAGTGCCGTCTTTACTGACCATAGTACTACTCTTCTTCGGCTTCAAGGAGTATTCCTAAAAGGGTGATCTCAATAAAGCAGTTTCATTTTCCATTTATTGAGACTTTGACTCAGTCACTTTTATGGTGACTTTGATATTACATTTTAGTGTTTAGCCTTTTGTTTTTCTTTAAAAAGGGATTTATTTTTGGTCAATGCCTTTTAAATATTTTTTTTCTCTCCTCTGCAGCTCCTCAGAGAAATTTTGAAATTGCCTTCAAGATGTTTGATTTGAATGGAGATGGAGAAGTAGATATGGAGGAGTTTGAACAGGCAAGTTGTCCTGGAGAGTTCCTCTAAATACATTAATATTTAAAATGCATTTTCATGTGCCTTGGAGTTACCTTAGCCTTGGTCAGTATACTCAGAGGCTATTCCAATTTTTGAAGTACCTAAAATGTCATTTCTCAAAATTATTCTTTGAACAGGTGGGTTGGTTTTATTTGTTTGTTTTCACTCTAAATGTAATGAATTATTTGAACATACCATTAAGGTCACGGTTGCTCTGATTCTCCAACATAAATTAGGTTATAATGCCTCTAGCTGGGAAGCTAAATTATGGCAATTCAACATTTACCAAAAAGCTGCTATGTGCTAGGCAGTTCCAGAATACAATGACTGCATATTTTCTTAAAGGATTTCTATAAGAGAAGGAAAAATGGTGCCATACCTTTGACTATAGTAGGTGACAATTTCTAAATCCTAGGAATAGATTACATTTCCATAGAACTTCTGCCATTGGGGAACCATGGTGCTTCTCCAGATACAGTTATTATGATTGCCAGAAGTGGTCTCAAAACAGAAAAACTGTATGTATAGGAAAAAGCATTTTTTGTATTCTCAAAATGAGGAAAGGGGCAAATATTCCAAGAAGTGGGAGAAAGTATCAGGTACATTATATAAGGTAAGAAACTGGGCTGGGCACGATCACTCATGCTTATAATCCCAGCACTTTGGGAGGCGGAGGCGGTGGGGGGACCACTTGAGGCTAGTTTGAAACCAGCCTGGGCAACATAGTGAGACCTTATCTCTACAGGGGGAAAAAAATTAGCTGGGATTGGTGGTATGTGCCTGTAGTCCTAGCTACTCCGGAGGCTGTGGTGGGAGGATCACGTGAGCACAGGAATTTGAAGTTGCAGTGAGCTATGATTGCGCCATTGCACCCCAGCCTGTATGACAGAGCAAGATCCTGTCTCTTTTTTTTTTTTTTTTTTTTGAGATGGAGTCTCGCTCTGTCACCCAGGCTGGAGTGCAGTGGCACAATCTTGGCTCACTGCAACCTCCACCTCCCGGGTTCAAGTGATTCTCCTGCCTCAGCCTCCTGAGCAGCTGGGATTATAGGCACCCACCACCATACCCGGCTAATTTTTGTGTTTTTAGTAGAGATGGGGTTTCACCATCTTGGCCAGGCTGGTCTTGAACTCCTGACCTCAGGTGATCCACCCACCTCAGCCTCCCAAAGTGCTGGGATTATAGGCATGAACCACCACACCCGGCCATGAGAGAGTTTTTGAGTCTCCAAAACAAATGTTCATCCTTTCCTGAACAGAGATTTTCTAAGAGGATCCCAATTATAAAGTTGTCAGGCTGTCTGTGTTAGAACCCTAATTCTGCTACTTGCCAGCCCCTTGACCTTGAGCAAGTTATTTAATTCCGTGTGCTTCAATCTCATTTATAAAATAAGGATAATAATAGGACCTATAAGATTATTGTAGGCTGGGCGCGGTGGCTCATGCCTGCAATCCCAGGACTTTGGGAGGCCAAGGTGGGAGGATCACTTGAGGTCAGGAGTTCAAGACCAGCCTGGCCGACATAGTAAAACCCCATCTCTATTAAAATACAAAAAGTTAGCCAGGCATGATGGTGCGTACCTATAGTCCCAGCTACTCAGGAGGCTGAGGCACGAGAATTGCTTGAACCCGGGAGGTAGAGGTTGCAGTGAGCTGATTTTGTACCACTGCACTTTAGCCTGGGTGACAGAGACAGACTCTGTCTCAAAAAAAAAAATTGTTGTAAGCGTTAAAAGAGATAATTATAATACAGAGTGGGAAAATAGTAAACAATAGTTCTGATTCTTACTTTTCTATGTTTACGTTTTTTCACTTCCTAATATTTTTCTGGATGCGGGTTTGATTCTGTATTAGGTTCAGAGCATCATTCGCTCCCAAACCAGTATGGGTATGCGCCACAGAGATCGTCCGACTACTGGCAACACCCTCAAGTCTGGCTTGTGTTCAGCCCTCACAACCTACTTTTTTGGAGCTGATCTGAAGGGAAAGCTGACAATCAAAAACTTCCTCGAATTTCAGCGTAAACTTCAGCATGATGTTCTGAAGCTCGAGGTAGGTCTTCCTTAGACTTAGTAGATCCATCACATGTGGAGCTGATGGGCAGGAGGGCCTGTACTATAGGCATTCTTTCCATTTACCTCCAGCTGTGAGAACTGATTGGTTTGAAGCTTATCAGTGATTTATAAACTGACAGCAGATAGGAAACAACATGTTCTGTGAAAATGTCATGAAGTGAAGTATTTCTGGAATCGAAAACCAAAAACCTCTAAATTGAAAATCTTAGCTGTCTTTGTATGCTCCGTTTGTGGAGAAAGAAACTCAGGGGTCACAGCAGTTCTCAATCTGAGCATATATTCCTGCTTTTTTGTTTATTGTGTGGAAGACACCAGAAGATGGAGATGAAGAAGGATGGATAATTGCAAAGGTAGTAAGAGCTGGAAACACACAATGTCAGAATAAAAATATGTGTGCTTAATATAAAATATATGTGCTTAACCAGACACAGTGGCACACACCCATAGTCGCAGCTACCCGGGAGGCTAAGGTGGGAGAATCGCTTGAGCCCAGGAGTTTCAGAGCAGCCTGGGCAACACAATGAGATCCTGTCTCTTTAATTGTTCAAGGCAATGTTGCTGAGAGTTGCAAAGGTATCTTACTGTGTTTGGGGATTTACAAGTTTACTTTTCCATTTAAAGTTTAGACTATCATGCTATTCTAGCTATTTATTCTATTCCATTCAAAACATTGATCAAATGCCTTCTATATGTATTTTTGTTTGGAGACAAAAATCTAGTCTCTAATTTCTTGACATTTTTAAAAATTCTCTTACACTAGTGTTTCCCAACCTCTTTTTCTTTTTTTTCTTCTTCTTCTTTTTTTTTTTTGAGACAGTCTTACTCCATCAGCAAGGGTGGAGTGCGGTGGCATGATATGATCTTGGCTCACTGCAACCTCCACCTCCCAGGTTCAAGCTATTCTCCTGCCTCAGCCTCTCGAGTACCTGGAATTACAGGCATGTGCCACCACACCCGGCTAATTTTGTATTTTTATTAGAGATGTGGTTTCACCATGTTGGCCAGACTGGTCTTGAACTCCTGACCTCATGTGATCCTCCTGCCTTGGCCTCCCATAGTGCTGGGATTACAGGTGTGAGCCACCACACCCAGCCTCTCTTTTTCTTTTAACACATGCCCTACCTTAATATTATTTGGAATTTCAGAACATTAAATACTGTAACTAAAACAGGTGAAAATATTGGAGAAAGGTGCTATCTGCTTTCCCATGTTTCCCCAAGATTCTTATATAGGATTTCACCTTTTCCACCCACTTGTCTCAATTGTGTTGTTTCGTTCAATGTCATTTTGTTGTAACAATGATGAGCGGGAACAAATCGATTTCCCCCTAGAGCCACTGTCTGTGCGGAGTCCCCTGTCTGAGTTTTCCCTGAGTACTCCAGTTTCCTCTCATATCCCAAAGATGTACATGTTCCGTGCACTGGAGTGTCTAAATGGTCCCAGTCTAAGTGAGTGGGTGTGTGAGAGTGTGCCCTGAGATGGAGCGGCATCTTGTCCGGGGTGGGTTCCTGCTTTGCACCCAGAGCAGCCAGGATAGTCTCTGATCATCCTCCATCCTGAACTGGAATAAGCATGTTAGAAAATGAAAGAATGCAAATTATTGTGAAATAAACTCATAAAGTAGATGATAAACAACACAGTGCAAAAGCTCTCAGTGAGCCTGCCGTATTGGTTATTGTTTATGTTTGAACTTCATGGTAGGAGGAGGTACTTATTACAGTTTTCACTTTACAAACATTTATTTCTTGATTTAATCCACCACCACTATGACCACCGACATCTAATCACTAAAAATTGGGTAAACGACTATCTTACTTGTTTTTATCAATCTTTCTTAGATCTATATATAGCTCACATTTATTTCAGTGTTTACTATTAGAAGTGTTTTGGGTCTTTATTTAGAAATTTGATGATGCTTTTGTTTTCATTTTGAGATGGAGTCTTGCTCTGTCTCCCGAGCTGGAGTGCAGTGGTGCGATCTCCACTCACTGCAGCCTCCACCTCCCAGGTTCAAGCGATTCTCCTGCCTCAGCCTCCTGAGTAGCTGGGATGACAGGCGTGTCCCACCACGCCCAGCTAATTTTTGTATTTTTAGTACAGTCAAGGCTTTACCATGTTGGCCAGGCTGGTCTCAAACTCCCAACCTCAGGTGATCTGCCCACCCCGGCCTCCCAAAGTGCTGGGATTACAGGTGTGAGCCACCACTCCCAGCCATGGTGATGTTTCTGTGACCAGAAATATGCCATAGGAAATTAACTCTCATCTTTATCAATTAGCCTATGGTAACATTGGTTTTGTTATGCATTGTTTCACTTAAAGTCTCAGTTTCCTAGAACCTAATGAAGACTTACTGTATAGTAAAAGGTCAGTAAATGTTTGCCATGTTGAAAAGTTTTACAGCTTCCCTATTCCTTTTTTTCTTTCTTTTTTTTTTTTTCTTAACTAAATATTGTATAGGATTTTCTTTTTTTCAATACCTTTACATGAACCAAACACAGCTTCCCTATTCTAACTTCCTTTGCACAGCTGGATAGATAACTTCTCTGTCTAGTGAAAAGCTCAAGGCTAAGTAAGTATCAGGAAAGGTTAAGTGCTTAGACTTCAAAGGGTTTTTTCTTCATCGCATACAGAGGAATGTGACACATCAGCCTAGAAAATCACTTGAAAAGATTTCAACAATAATAGAAGCAAAAGACATTATCTGGTCAGCTCTCAGTAAACCAGAAAATTAGTCATAAATTAATCGTAATACCTCAGTTTCTAAATATTCTAGTTAGCGACATTTTCCTTTTGTCTAGTTGTACATAGAGGGCCCTATCTTCAGAATAACCACAGTACTCTTATTTTTTGCCAGTTACCTTGCCACAGTAAACTGTAGCAGATCATGGAGTTCAAAATATAACTTCACAGAATGAAGAAAATGTATGTCCAATAGCATTTAAGTATTATGCTTCCAGAGCTTTATTTGGAAATGGTAACATTACTATTTTTACCCTAGGAAAACAGATACTTCTGAGGCAGTGAATTTTATTTTGTTCACTGATTTATATTGGGTATTTTTATATATAAAATATACTAGATATGTTACAACAAATACACACATACACACACACACACACACAGGCATAGTGCTTACCTTTGTGAAATTTGCATTCTTATAGGAGTGTTCCAATATACTCCTCAGAGTACAGAAGAAAGAAGTAGACCTCATCTAACAATGTTTATATAAGAGTTAGTATGTACTAGGCTTCAAGTCATATGCCTTGCCTTCCTAGTATGCATATATACCCAGACTGGTATTCTTTGGGAGTATTTGTAACATATTCTGGGAATGTAAGTGATTTACCTTATTAATTATATAATTACAATTAAACAGAGTGTAGGTCCAAAAAATGTAGTTAAAGAAGCACAAACTAGGGTAATACTTTTAGCAAAAACAAAAACAAAGAAATTTAAAAAAACAATAAAAACAAACAAAAAAACTTTTAGCAAAAACATACAGGGTCAACCAGAGCACTGAGCAGGTGCCAGCCTGACCACAATCTAAACCAACACTTGTTCCTAGAAACACAAATGAGAGCCTAGAGAAACAGAGCATAGGACTTTTGTCTTGCATACTGAGATGCTATAGAGTTGAAAGCCCACTAACATATTGCGTAGAAGGCCGGGTGCGGTGGCTCATGCCTGTAATCCCAGCACTTTGGGAGTCCGAGGCGGGCAGATCACAAAGTCAGGAGATTGAGACCATCCTGTCCAACATGGTGAAACCCCGTATCTACTAATAATACAAAAAACTAGCTGGGCATGGTGGCGCGTGCCTGTAGTCGCAGCTACTCGGGAGGCTGAGGCAGGGGAATCGCTTGAACCGGGGAGGTGGAGGTTGCAGTGAGCCAAGATTGTGCCACTGCACTCCAGCCTGGTGACAGAGTGAGATTCTGTCTCAAAAAAAAAAAAAAAAAAAAAAAAAGAACATATTGTGTAGCATGCCCATGAGGGAAAATATTATAAAGCAGATTAGGGGTTTCATACATGTGTTCCTACACATAGCCTACACCCAAATGCAGAAGAAAAGAGATGTAAAAGGCAGTCGTATCTAAGATACTTACTCTAGAAGGCTCTCTTTTGTTTGACATTGATGTGGAACTATTTGTAGGCTTTGGACCAAGACGTGCTAAGACTGTTCCTTTTGCCAGTCAGCAGTTCGTCATGTGAGGAGACCAATAGACTCTTGTGAAAGAATGCAGCCTAACATGTAGTTAAGTGTTCTGTAAGTGGCTAGTAATACTGAATCCATTCTTCCCATATCATGGTGTAAGTCTAGTGCTATGGTTTCATTATATACCACCCCACCCTCCCAACCAAAGTTCATGTATTGGAAATTTAATTGCTGTTGTATCACTGTTAAGAGGCAGGGGCTTTAAGAGGTGATTAGGTCATGAGGGCTCTGCTATCATAAATGCATTAATGTCATTTTCATGCAAGTGGCTATTACTGTGGTAGTGGGCTCCTGATTAAAGGGTAAGTTTGGCCCCCATTTACCCTCTGTCTTACATGTTTGCTTGCCCATCCACCATGAAAGGACCCCTGCCAGATATTGGTGCCATGCTCTTGGACTTCCCAGCCTCCAAAACCATGAGCCAAATAAACTTCTGTTCTTTATCAATTATCCAATCTGTGGTATTCTTTTATACCAGCACAAAATGGACGAAGACGTCCAGTAGAATAAGTACCTTCTTATTGATGACCTCCTTATATAAAATTTCATCAGTCAGTACTGTGTCTTCCCAACTACATTTGTACTTCTTTGAGGAAGCATGACTAGCAGCAAGAGTATAGGCTTTAGTGCTAATGAGGCCTTGGTTAAAATTTTGGTTCCACCACTTACTGGCTATGTGACATTTGATTAGTTATTTATTCTCTCAGAGCCTGGCTCCTCATTTGTAAAACAGGGCAATGGTTAAGTGAGATGATGTTTGTAATGGGATGAATTGTGTCCCATCAAAATTCCAAAATTCCTATGTTGATGTCCCAACCCCCAGTATCTCAGAATATGACTTTACTTGGAGATAAGGTCTTTAAAGAGGTGATTGCATTAAATGAGGGGTAAGAGTGGGCTCTAATCCAACCTGACTGGTGTCCATATAAGAAGAAGAAATTTAGGCATGACAAAAAGACCCAAGAGACAATCATGTGAAGAGGCGGCCAGAAGGCAGTCGCAGCCAGAAGGCAGTCATCTGTAAGCCAAGGAGACAAGCCTCAGAGGAAACCAACCCTGCTGACCCTTTGAACTTACACTCGCATAGCCTCCAGAACTATAAGAAAAAGTCCCAGTCTGTAGTATTTTGCTATGGGAGCCTTAGCAAACTAATAAAATATTTCATACCTAACACCACCTGGCATGCACTGTGCCTTTAATAAGTGTGTTCATCTTCCCATTTATACCCACTGCCACCTAGTATGGCAACAGGCATATAAATAGGTCATCTCACTTGGACGATTGAAAGGCCTTACTTTGATTTTGAAATAGTTTTCTGATAAAACATCTGGAAAATGGCAGCAATTTTTGTTTTTATGAAACACTTTTAATTTTACTTTTCTAAGTTTGGGTAATTTCTCCTCTCACTGAGTATGAAATATAATCTCATCATCACAGCCAAGAGGAAAACAGAAATGATTAATAGTATCTTAATAACTTTTGTATGGGTTTTATAATTCCACCATTCTTTCTATCCATCTCTCACTAGCTTCATTTCATTACTTACCTACTTTAAAACTTCAGATCCAGGAGATTTATTGTTCCATTTAGTTATTTCTGTCTTTTTCTCATCACAGTAGCTTTGAAAGTGAAGAGAGTGCTATTTCTCTCTCAAACTTAATTTCCAGAGGGGTCAGAGAAAAGGGATAAGTTCATGATCATTTACTGAGTACCTACTATGAGCCAGGCACTTTATATACATTACATGCCTTCTTTATTTTAATTCTCAACAACCCTGTCAGGTTTAGTGATGTTTTACCCATGTTCTGGTTGTAGAAACTGAAACACAAAGAGGTAAAAGTCACAGGCCTATTATATGGTAGAACTAGGATTCCAACTCGGATCTACTTCACACTGTCTTTCCGACTGAACTATTTCTGTTCTTTGTCTGATTAAGTTATTACTTTTAGTCTGAAATGGCATTTCTGTACCTGATTTATTTGGGACTCTAAAGAAAAATAAAATTTTCTGAATTTTAGAGACAGAAAAAGACCAAATTTCTGGAATATGTACAGTCTACCTTCTTCAGAATCATCTTTTACCAATTTTTTTGCCACTCAAGTCTTACGACTGTGAAGAAATACACCGTTCTTTTGTGCTTGCAAGACACTACCTAAACTAGCCGTTTAATTATATTTAATCACAAGAATTATTAGCTGCTGGATTTTACAGCTATTTTAATGCTCTTAATTCTGATCTTTTGTTTTTTTTCATTCTACCCTTTTTTCTTTATTTGGGAACTCAAAAAACAGGTTTAAAAGAATGACTTAAGAATATGTTTGGTTTTTAAAATTCTCTTTTAAGGTTATTAAAAATTTCATCTAAGGCTATTGAGAACTATTGAGTTCCTTGGAGATAGGTGCCAAATCTAATTCCAGTTAATATATTCATTGATTTCTTAATAAGTGTAGCAAGTAGGATGTCAGTCAAAACTGAAAGGTATTAGAAAATTATTTGAAAGATTATGGTTAATTTTAATTTGAGAGGGGTAAGGGGGGAAAGGAGCTGTCATGTCAAAAAAAAAGCAAAAACTGATCTGTAGAAGAAAGAAGCAGCCAACTCCAGAATATAAGACAAGGACACTGAAAAGGTATTATCTAATAGAATTCCAGTCTGTAGCATGATCTTGCTTATAAGCTGGGATTCACATGCTTATCAAATAACCAATAAAATTGTTATATTTTGGCCGGGCACAATGGCTCACGCCTGTAATCCCAGCACTTTGAGAGGCCAAGGCAGGCAGAATAACCTGAGGTCAGGAGTTGGAGACCAGCTTGGTCAACATGGCAAAACCCCATCTCTACTAAAAATACAAAATTACGCAATGTGGAGGCACATGCCTATAATCCCAGCTACTCGAGAGGCTGAGGCAGGAGAATCACTTGAACCCAGAAGGCAGAGGTTGCAGTGAGCCAAGATTATGCCATTGCACTCCAGTCTCATGCCACTGCACTCCAGGGCGACAAGAGAGAAACTCTGTCTCAAAAAAAAAAAAAAAAATTGTTACGTTTTAAGAAGCATGAGTGTCAATTATCTAAAAGTAAATCAGGTATGATTCAGAGGATAACAGTAACTGATTTATATTTCAGTCACTGATTATATTTCAGTCTTCAAGAAAAAATATTGAAGTTAACTAGATTTGTTCAATCAGAAAGAAAAAGAGAGATATAAAGAACTATGTTAATTATTCTCATCTGTCAGTAAGAATAGAGACAAGGCCGGGTGCAGTGGCTCACATCTGTAATCCCAGCACTTTGGGAGGATGAGGCAGGCAGATCACCCGAGGTCAGGAGTTCGAAACCAGCCTGGCCAACATGGCGAATTCCTGTTTCTATTAAAAATACAGAAAATTAGGCCGGGAGCGGTGGCTCATGCCTGTAATCCCAGCACTTTGGGAGGCCGAGTAGGTGGATCACCTGAGGTCAGGAGTATGAGACTAGCCTGGCCAAGATGGTAAAACCCCATCTATACTAAAACTACAGAAATCAGCCGGGTGTGGTGGCATGTCCCTGTAATCCCAGCTGCTTGGGAGGCTGAGGCATGAGAATTGCTTGAGCCCAGGAGGCGGAAGTTGCAGTGAGCCAAGATCGCACCATTGCACTCCAGTCTCGGCAACAGAGTGAGACTCTGTCTCAAAAAACAAAACAAAACAAAAAAACAGAAAATTAGTCAGGCATGGTGGCATACGCCTGTAATCCCAGCTACTCGGGAGGCTGAGGCACAAGAATCGCCTGAACCCAGGAGGTGGAGGTTGGAGTGAGCCAAGATCGCATTACTGCACTCCAGCCTGGGCGACAGAGTGAGACTTCGTAAAAAAAAAAAAAAAGAAAAGACAAAAAAAAAAAAAAAAAATGAAGGTATTAAGTTAAATATCAAGGAGCTTTTTAAAAAAATTATAACTACAACTAAATGATTAAAAGTACCTAAAGAGATTCTAGAATCACCCACCCTTTAAATCATCAAGTTGACATCTTTCTACCCATCTTTTTAAAGTGCTAAGGTAGAATTACATCTGTCTGATGCAACAAATGACCATATCAAGGGACATGCCTCAGCTCCTTTCCTGGCCAAAATATTATAGAAAAGGAGACCAGAAGGCAAGAAGGCTTTCAATCAAACACTTGCTGGAACTAGAACACTCTTTGGCAAAGTAGGTCTCTTTTTGCACTGATAGCCCAGTTTTGTTTGTTTTGTTTTCTGGGGAAGTGTAAACTAAATGATGAGACCTGACTCTTGATTTAATTAAATCCAAGAAACAAAATGATATGTTCAATGACATTTCCTTTAGTTTTGTACTTCCACTTTGCCTCTACAAAGCAGAATGTGGGTAGTTTCTTATTCCATCCTTAGAGGTTTCCAGTTTGACTTTTCCAAAAATTGGAAGAGTTTGTTAAAGAGTACAGTAGTCCTCCCTTATCTGCAATTTCTCTTTCTAAGGTTTCAGTTACCTGCCGTCAACTGTAGCTCAAAAATATTAAATGGAAAATTCCAGAAATAAACAGTTCATAAGTTTCAGATTGCATGCCTTTCTGAGTAGTGTGATAAGATCTCATGAGGTCCCACTTGTTCCGCGGGGACATGAATGATCTCTTTGTCAGCATATAGAGGCTGTCTGCACTGCCCACCCCTTAGTCACTTAGTAGTCATCTCTGTTACCAGATCGACTGTTGCAGTGTTGGAGTGCTTGTGTTTAAGTAACCTTTATTTTATTTACTAATGGCCCCAAAGCACAAGAGTAGTGATGCTGGCATTGCAGATGTGCCAAAGAGAAGCTGTAAAGTACTTCCTAAAAGGTTGAAAGTTCTCAACTTAATAAGGAAAGGAAAAAAATTATATGGTGAGGTTGCTAAGATCTATGGTAAGAAAGAATCTCCTAGCTGGGAAATTATGAAGAAGGAAAAAAAATTATGCTAATTTTGCTGTTATATCTCAAACTGCAAAAGTTATAGCCACAGTGTGTGATAAGTGCTTAGTTAAGATGGAAAAGGCTTTAAATGTGTGAATGAAGGACCTGAACAAGGGCCAGGCATGGTGGCTCATGTCTGTAATCCCAGTACTTTGGGAGGCCAAGGCAGGCGGATCACCTGAGGTCAGGAGTTTGAGACCAGCCTGGCCAACATGGTGAAACCCTGTCTTAACTAAGAATACAAAAATTAGCCAGGTGTGTTGGCGGGTGCCTGTAATCCCAGCTACTAGGGAGGCTGAGACAGGAGAATCACTTGAACCCAGGAGGCGGAGGTTGCAGTGAGCCAAGATTGTGCCACTGCACTCCAGCCTGGGTCACAGAGCGAGACTCTATTTCAAAAAAAAAAAAAAAAAAAAAAGACCTGAACAGAAACATGTTCCATGTGATGGGAAATGGGTTCAGTACTATTCTTGGTTACAGGCATCCACTGGGTATCTCAGAATGCATCTCCCAGGGATAAGAATGACAGCCATACTTGTTTCTTTTGGGTATTTATAACTTCAGTGAGCCAAATATATGTTTAAAGATTTTACCAAAAAAACAAAACAAAACAAAAAACAACTATGGGCTGGGCACGGTAGCTCATGCCTATAATCCCAGCACTTTTGGAGGCGAAGGCAGGAGGATCACTTGAGGCCCGGAGTTCAAGCCTGGCCAACATGGCAAAACCCTGTCTCTACTAAAAATACAAAAAAATGAGCCAGGCGTAGTGGTGCACACCTGTAGTTCCAGCTACTTGGGAGGCTGAGGCATGAGAATTATTTGAACCCAGGAGGTGGAGGTTGCAGGGAGCCAAGATCACACCATTGCACTCCAGCCTGGGCGACAGAGCAAGACTCCATCTCAAGAAAAATTTTTTTTCTTCAGGAGTTTTTATGTCAGTCACCCATGTCTTGATATCAACATTCTTTGAAACTAATTCTATTTTCTCTATATATACACATCATGCGGTAGGTCCAATATCTTGCTCTGATGAGATCAGGTTAGCTCTCAGGGTGAGCTAGTTTAATGAGAAAATGTATAAAATCCAAAGCCAAACTCTGATTTAATTTCTTGCAATTACCTTTATTCTCTCCAGCTCAAGTTTGCTATCATTTGTGGCTTATAGATTCTCTGCTTGTAAAGTCAAACTGAGAATACTATATAGTTATGTATCACTTAATGAGAAATGCATTGTTAGATGATCTCGTCATTGTGCAAACATCATAGAGTGCATTTACACAAACCTGGATGGTATAGCTATATGGTATATAGGTATACCATAGGCTATATGGTATAGCCTATTGCTCCTACGCTACAAACCTATACAGCATGTTACTGTACTGAAATACTGTATTTTACTAGTACAGTATTTTTAGAAAAACATAAAGCATTTAGTCAACATGTACTGCTTTCTCCTTGTAAAAATCTGGTGAGGAAATGCCACAGCAAGCATTATTTAATCTAATGTGTATACGTATGTGTGCACTGTATACGTGTGTGTGTGCGTGGGAGCACACGTGCATGTGTATAAAAGAACTGTAACAATTCTTTTTTTTCTTTTTTTTGAGACAGAGTCTCACTCTGTCACCCCAGCTAGAGTGCAGTGGTGCAATCTCGGCTCACTGCAACCTCTGCCTCTTGGGTTCAAGTGATTCTCCTGCCTCAGCCTCCTGAGTAGCTGGGATTACAGGCGTGTGCCAACACGCCTGGCTAATTTTTGTATTTTTAGTAGAGACGAGGTTTCACTATGTTGGCCAGGCTGGTCTTGAACTCCTGACCTCAGGTGATCCACTCGCCTCAGCCTCCCAAAGTGCTGGGATAACAGGCGTAAGCCACCGTGCCCGGCCAACAATTCTTTACAAAACAAGGCAATTGTAAAACAATGGTAAGTATTTATGTAAGTAAACATATCTAAGCATGGAAAAAGCAGAGTAAAAAGATGGTATAAAATATAAAAAAAAAAAAGGTACATCTGTAAAGGCACTTACCATGAATGGGGCTTGCAGGACTGGAAATTGGTTTGGTTGGGTCAGTGAATGAATGATGATGTGTGTGGTCTAAGACATTGCTGTACCTTACTGCAGACTTTATATACACTGTACACTTAGGGTATACTAAATTTATAAAACAAAGTAACTGCATTGCAACCTCACAACATCACTAGGTGTTAGGAATTTTTCAGTTCCATAATAATCTTATGGGAATGCCATTATATATGCAGTCTGTCATTGACTGAAATGTCCTTATGCAGCACATGACTGTATATGGTTGAATTTCCATGGTTATGTAAAGTTCCTTTGTAAATGCAACCCTGATAATATCTTGATAATTATTCAGTAAAAGTGTGCCAAAAAGTGCTTTTTTGTTTCATACCTTTTGGAGAATGGAGGAAAAATTTTAAGAGTGACGCTTTGTAGCTTAAATATATTATGTGGGCAAAGTTTTTTAAAGGCATTATCACTTCTGAATCTGACCTTTCAGATGGATCATTAAAAGTGCGGCCGGGCGCCGTGGCTCACGCCTGTAATCCCAGCACTTTGGGAGGCCAAGGTGGGCAGATCACCTGAGGTTGGGAGTTCGAGACCAGCCTGACCAACATGGAGAAACCCCATCTCTACTAAAAATACAAAATTAGCCGGGCGTGGTGGCACATACCTGTAATCCCAGTTACTCGGGAGGCTGAGGCAGGAGAATCGCTTGAACCCGGAAGGCGGAGGTTGCGGTGAGCCAAGATCGTGCCATTGCACTCCAGCCTGGGCAAGAGTGAAACTCCGTCTCAAAAAAAAAAAGTGCAGAAGACTCATAGAGATTGATATTTTTCTTTGATTTGCAGATAGCTTTGCAATTCCAAAGTCAATGATATGTTAGTGATGCCTTTGTAATATTTGTCAATCCCCAGGATTTTCCTGTTATCAGATATCTTTAATGTTACATTTTAAGTTCATTTTAAACTGGCCACAAGATAAAAGGAGCTCATAAATAAGTCATGAAGCTTTGATTTTTCTCCATGGAAACTTTTCCTCAATCAGTCTTTCAAATAGTCTTAGCAACATCTTTTTAGTAGAACCCAGGTGCTTCTCAACTTATGAATAAGCTCTATACCAGTGTATAAAAAGTTCTTAGGTCATTTATTTGGAATTCAGAATGCAGGAATAAATTTTTAGTCTCACATACAACAGAATATTCAAGGTACCACAGAAAGGTAATACAGTAAAATGAAAAGTAGTATAGAAGAAGGTGATTACAAATTTATAGTTCAGTGTTTCATCTATATATACACTTCTAGCTACAACAGTCCATGGCTACAGATTTCTATCAGTCTCGAGCATATGTGTAGCATATATTCAAACAAAAGTTTGAGTACATACTACATAATAAAAATACTAGCTAGCACTTCCTGAGAGCTTACCATAAGTCAGACACTATTCTAAGTGCTTTATGTACAGATGCTCCTTGACTTATGATGATATTTCAGTAAATCCATCATAAGTCAGAAATGCACTTAACCAGCTACTTGGGAGGATTAGGTGGAAGTATTACCTGAGTCTGAGGAGGTCAAGGCTACAGTGAGCTGTGATTGCCCCACTGCACTCCAGCCTGGGTCAAAAAAAAAAAAAAAGAAAAAGAAAAGAAATACATTTAATACCCCAATAAACCCACCATAAAGTTAAAAAATTGTTAAGTGGGACCATTGTAAGTTGGGGGCTGTCTGTACGTTGTTTCATTTGATCTTCACAATGCTATGAGGTTAGTATTTAATAAATGAGGAAATTGAGGTACAAAGAGGCTAAATAACTTGCTCAAAGTCTCACACATGATAAAGGTGGAGCTGAGATTTGATTCCAGGCATTCTGGCTCCAGAGTCTTTTTGTTGTTGTTTGTTTGAGATGGAGTGTTTCACTCTTGTTGCCCAGGCTGGAGTGCAATGGCATGATCTCGGCTCACTGCAACCTCCGCCTCCCTGATTCAAGCGCTTCTCCTGCCTCAGCCTCCCGAGTAACTGGAACTACAAGTGCCCACCACCACACCCAGCTAATTTTGTGTATGTTTAGTAGAGACAAGGTTTCACCATGGTGGCCAGGCTGGTCTCAAACTCCTGACCTCAGGTGATCCTCCTGCCTTGGCCTCCCAAAGTGCTGGGATTACAGGCACGAGCCACTGTACCCGGCTCAGAGTCTTTTCTTAACTACTAATAATTTACACTAGTTTTCCAGGAACTGTGCTAAATGCTTAAGATACAAAGATGAGAAAAACATTGTTCTACTTTCAAGAAGCTTATAAAGGTAGGATAAATGAACAAGAAATATTTGCACAGTGCATAAGTAAAGTACAGTTGTAGAGATATGTATATGGTACAATGAGAACATAAACTGGGACATGTGAATCAGTCTGTGAAGTAAGAGAGCAGGGGACTGCTCAGTTTTCTCAGAGGTAGCATTATTTGAGTCAATTCTAACTGAAATTGATTCTGTCTAAAGATCAGGTAGTGGATTTTCATTTGCTCTTTGTTACAGTTGTGGAATACCCAAGAAAAGGCATTAGAGCACTCAGTAAACTCTGGGACTGGAGCCAAGAGACTGTGAGAGAGAAATGACCTTTCTTATCAAGTTTGTCCCAAGCCAGGCTAAAATTGATGTATTGTCTAGGTTTTCTGATGCTGGTAAAGAGACTCTGTGCCTCAGGGCCAGGTCTGTAAAGATCATTAAGAAACAGATTAAAATTAGGGAGCAAGACAAGACAAGAGAAAGTTTCTTTAGGTTCTCCCAGACCTCTCTGGGCCTATAGGCAGATCAGATTTGGCCTCTAGATCAGCTTGGACAAAATGATGTCCACGGTATCTGAGTAGGTCTTTTCATTTTTATCCCTCTTATAGCCATCTTTGGCTGCAGGTGCCTTTTAGAGTTACGGTCTTTGGAACTTAGGGACATTTTAAAATAAAGAATGATTGCTCATGATGACTGTACTTAATGAGTGGAAAGAAGCTTGCTTTTTTTTCTTCTTTTAACTAACTTAGCCTCAGTTAACTAGTAGATGTAATTTTTTTTTCTTTCTTAGAAGAAAAAGATAAAAAAAAAAAAATAGATCTGGCCTCTGGCTTGCTACCCAGCCTTGGAGGAGTCTAGGAAGTTTAGACAATGTCCTAGGAGCCAGAGCCAGCTCTGCAGTCATTTGTGAATGAATTATGTATCATATGCAGACTTTTGAATTCATACTTTGAGCAAATACCACTTTAAAGGGTCATAAATTACAGCAGGTTATTATCCTCTGAATCATTTAACAGCACAGAAATGAATATTTGTCAAGTCTCTTTTATTTCTCATTATTTTTCTTACTATTGGATGCCTTTTCTCCCTCCCCACCCATAATCTCTGTATCTGTTTTGTATCAATCTACCACACATTAACATGAATGTGTTTTTTTTATTAAAGCTACATGACTAATGAAATATAAACTAGTTCAGTCATTTCTAAGCGTGAGAGAGAGGGAGAGAGAGAGAGAGCTGTGCAAAATAAAAACAAAAGTACATTCTAGGTTACAAGCTATCTTTTTAAATAAATAAAAGTGCATTCTAGGGAAATAGAGCAACCAACGCAAAGAAGGAAAGAAAAAGATAGTGCTTTTGGGAAACAAAAACAAAATGCAATAGCCAGGTCATGAAGTGTTTTGAATGGTGCACTGCAGATATTTGGACACTTTATCCTAAAACCTACAGGGAACCATTGAAAAGTATAAAGTGAGAAGTGGCATGATCAGATTTGGTTTTTTAGAAAGATCAGTCTAGCAACACTGTAAAGTATGGATTAGCAAAGAGGGAAAATAGATAGTTATTGCAGTTGTCTAAGGAGAAAATCATAAGGTAGGGGAGTCTTAGGAAAGGGGAGAGAGAAAAGGGAGTCGATTTGGCAATTGGCCATTTGGCAATTAGTATGAAAGAGTAGAATTCAGGTAATCTCATTCACTGAGATAGAGAACATAGGAGGAGAAGTAGGTTTGCTTAAAGAAATGTTGAGTTCTCTCTTGGACATTTTGAGTTTGAAGTATTCATGAGACACCTCAATATCTTTCTCTATAGGCAATTGGATATATGAATTTGGCAATCAGTGATGTGGGTGGAATTAGAGATATGGTATTATTAGCATATAGGAGTTGGTTGATACATTGGGAATTGATGAGCTCACTCAAGACAGTGTATAATTTACTTGAAGCAAAAAAGAAAGTGAGGGACAGAGTGCTATCCTTATATTTAAGTTGTACAGAATAAAGTAAATGAGCCAGGATGGGCCAGAGATCAGAATGTTGGGTCTCAGCCAGATCACTCTCATATCCAGCTAAGGACGTGAAGCACAAGGGTAAAGAAACAGGAAACTGCTAGTATTGGTGAGATAAGGTTGTAAAGAGACAGCTGTAAAAAATGTTTTCAGGAGTAAGTGCACAATAAGTATTTGTCAAAAAACTAATCAATATACAATAAGGTTATTTGTTTTTTTGTTTTTATTTTTGTTTTTGAGATGGAGTCTCGCTCTGCCGCCCAGGCTGGAGTGCAGTGGTGTGATCTTGGCTCACTGCAACCTCTGCCTCCCGGGTTCAAGCAATGCTCCTGCCTCAGCCTCTCAAGTAGTTGAGACTATAGACGTGCGCCACCACGCCCAGCTAATTTTCGTATTTTTAGTAGAGATGGGGTTTCACCATGTTGGCCAGGCTGGTCTTGAACTCTTGACCTTAAGAGATCCACCTGCCTTGGCCTCCCAAAGTGTTGGGATTACAAGCGTGAGCCACCACGTCCCGTCTAGGTTTCTTTCTTAATGAAGGCTAGGTGCAGTGGCTCATGCCTGTAATCCCAGCACTTTGGGAGACCAGGGCAGGTGAATCACTTGAGCTCAGGAGTTTGAGACCAGCCTGGGCAACATAGGAAGATAATGTCTCTACAAAAAAAATACAAAAAAAAAAAAAAAAGGTAGCTGGGTGTAGTGGCATGCACCTGTGGTCCCAGCTACTTGGGAGGCTGAGGTGGTTGGATCAGTTGAGTCCAGGAGGTCTGAGGCTGCAGTGAGCCATGATCGTGACACTGGACTCCAGCCTGGGCAACAGAGTGAGACCCTGTATTTATTTAAAAAAAAACAAAAAACAAAAAAAAAAACAGGAACCGAATTTGAATTCTTCTGTGACCCTGAGAGTCTTATTAGAAGAGGAGTTAAGGAAGAATCATTGACCCATACCTCCTGGCATCTCTGTCCAGTCTTAATACTGTTTGCAGCTTTCTACCCTTTAAAGTTTGAAAGTCTTCCAGAAAATTGCCAACTTCACAATCATCATGTTGATCAGAGTTTTAATCCCAAAGCAGTGATTTCCAGTATACCCAACTGGAAAAATAAATGAGGTATATATATTAAATTCATTGTGCTGGATTATATTGATCAGTGAGATGTTTTGATAATATTTTCCAAGTTTCCATGTAGATATATTATGGAGCGCATGTCAGAAATTAAGGAAGAAACTAAAGTAGTTTCCTTGAATGTAGGATATTGGTCATGTTCTCTTTATTGGACATCATATAACATTAATACAGAGTGTTGCAGTCATCATTGCTAAGTGTTAATATGCTGTTATTAATATTATTATGCTATTATTTTCTTTCCAATATAGAAATGCTTTTCTTTTCTTTTCTTTTTTTTTTTTGAGACAGATTTTTACTCTTGTTGCCCAGGCTGCAGTGCATGGCATGATCTTAGCTCACTGCAAACTGCCTCCCAGGTTCAAGCGATTCTCCCGCCTCAGCCTCCTCAGTAGCTGGGATTACAGACACGTGCCACCATGCCTGGCTAATTTTTGTTTTTAGTAGAGACAGGGTTTCACCATGTTGGCCAGGCTGGTCTCGAACTCGTGACCTCAGATGATCCACCCGCCTCGGCTTCCCAAAGTGCTGGGATTACAAGCATGAGCCACCGCACCCGGTCTAGAAATACTTTTCATGGAATTTCTTTGCTATTAAGGTTGGGCAAACAGCAAACTGAGAAATTTTGGAAGCAGATTATTTGCTGTAGTGGAATTACCGTACCCATTGGTGTTTTTTTGTTGTGGTGGTGGTGACTATCTCTCTCTCTGTCTCTCTCCCCACTCTTTCTCTCTCTCCCTCTCCCTCCCATCCCTTTTTCTCTGGTAAGATGCTATTTGGGATGAATTAAAGCTAATAGGGTTAATTGAACAGTTGTACTTGTTCAAGATAATGTGGCTCATTCTGTGACCCCAGCTTGGTGTTGGTGTTGCTCCTCCTGCTCAGGCACTAGTGGTTCTTAAAAGTAGGAAGCAAGCCCTGGTGTGATGGCTCATGCCTGTATTCCCAGCACTTTGGAGGCCAGGGTGGGAGGATCACTTGAGTCTATAGAGTTCGAGACCAGCCTGGGCAACATAGTGAGACCCATCTCTACTACCAAAAAAAAAAAAAAATTGGCCAAGCACAGTGGCATATAACTATAGTCCCAGCTACTTGGGAGGCTGAGGCAGGAGGATTGCTTAAGCCCAGGAGGTTGAGGCTGCAGTGAGCTGTGATTGCACCCTGCACTCCACCCTGGGTAACAGAGTAAGTCCCTGTCTCTTAAAAAAAAAAAAAAAAAGTAGGAAGTAAGACAGTTTCTAACCCACTCCTTCTAAATTAGAGCTCTACAACTGTATTAGCAACCTATTATTGCATAAGAAAGTACCCTAGGCTGGGCGTGGTGGCTCATGCCTATAATTCCATCAATTTGGGAGGCTAAGGCAGAAGGATCGCTTGGGCCCAGGAGCTTGAGACCAACCTGGGCAATATAGTGAGATCTCGCTTCTACCAAAAACAAACCACACACACACACACACACACACACACACACACACACACACACACAC
>NW_026652328.1:707481-732258 GCF_009828535.3 Hylobates moloch
CACACACACACACACACACACACACACACACACACACACACACACACACACAAAATGAGCCGGGCATGGTGGTGCGTCCCTGTAGTCCCAGCTACTTGGGAAGCTGGGGTGGGAAGATTGCTTGAGCCTGGGAGGCTGAAACTGCAGTGAGTTGTGATCGTGCCACTGCATACCAGCCTGAGTGACCGAGCAAGACCCTGTCTCAAAAAAAATAAAAAGAAAGAAATTACCCTAAAACATAGTTTAAAACAGCTAACATTTATTATATCACATAGTTTCTAAGGGACAAGAATCTACAAGCAGCTTAGTTGGGTAATTCTGGCTGTCTCTCATGAGATTGTAGTCCTCTAAAAGCTTGACTAGGCCTCTTCTAAGCTCACTCACATGGCTGTAGGCAGTAGGCTCCAGTTCCTCCCTTAGTGAACCTCTTCATAGGGCTCTCATGACCTGGCAGCTGGCTTCCCACAGCACAGCCAACAGGGAATCCACACTGTCTTGTATAATCTGATCTCAGAAGTGGCATTCCATCACTTCTGCCTTATTCTTTTGGTCACAGACAGCTTCTGGTCCATTGTGGAAGGGAATTACACAAGAGTGAATGTTAGGAGTAGGGGAACATTGGGAACATTCATATACAGGTTACCTCCTATACATACTCACTGCCTTCTTCAGATTATAGGATTAGCCTCAGGAGGGCTGTGTCAAAACCAGTTCCAGCATCATAGTGTTAGACTCATTGCAAAGACCATGCCAGCAGTTTATCTTGCTACCCAGTGGTGATTTTATTTCAGACTTCGTTGCCTTTCTCAACCCACTGGTGCTGTTCAAAGTCACCACAGTCGTCCCCCACATGATTCATTAGCTTTGAGTCTAGTTAATAGAGAGTTGCAGCCTCATTCCCTTCCTTCCCAGAAGACACTTGCTTCCTAGTAGTATTCCAGCACTGTAGATGAGTAGTTTCTCCCTGTGTCACCAGTGCCCAGCTGCATATTCTTATGATCGAGACTATCCAATGCTTGCTGTTTTCCAGTCCCAGTCCCTTCCATCTCCAGAGAAATGTGTCCTCCTATGCAGCTTTTGAATTGATGAGGAAAGCTCCTAGGATTGCTTTTTTTTTTTTTTTTCAGGATATAGAGGTTTAGTCCCTATTATGCTATGCACCATGGTTTATTGTTGCCATTAGTAGCAGAAGTATTGGACGTTTTAAATGTCATTTTACAGCCAGAAAGATATTTTATGTTTCATTTCCAGCTTGTAATTTGTTCCCTCAATTTGAAACAAATGTCTGTTAATATCACTTGGAAATTTAGTATCCATCATGGCAGTATCTTGTAGCTTATTTTCTGTGATACTTTATAATAAACTTGGGAAATTCCCACTGTGATACATTGATAGTGTGTAAAAAACTTAATAGATTACTTTTTACTCCAGATTCAAGGATTATATTCTCATGATACACAGAACACATAACATATAAAAACACTTGAATAATGTGTCACTTAATGAGAGCCCTCTGGGTGTCTGAAGTTTTTATTTCTTTGGTCTAATGAACTTTTATCTTTTTTTTTTTTTTTTTTTTTTTGAGACAGAGTCTCGCTCTTGTTGCCCAGGCTGGAGTGCAGTGGCACCATCTCGGCTCACTGCAACCTCCACCTCCCGGGTTCAAGCTTTTCCTGCCTCAGCCTCCTGAGTAGCTGGGATTACAGGCACCCACCACCACATCTGGCTAATTTTTGTGCTTTATCAGTAGAAACGGGGTTTCACCATGTTGGCCAGGCTGGTCTCCAACTCCTGACCTCAGGTGATCCACCTACCTCGGCCTCCCAAATTGCTGGGATTACAGGCGTGAACCACCGCGCCTGGCCAAACTTTGATCTTTTTATCAGAAACTTGCTACTGTTTGGTTATCTTCTTAGCTAATTTCCAAGTATTCACTTAGGTGCAAACTCTGATCTTACTCATCTCTGATACTAACCAAAGTAATTGGAACAAACTCTGAGATCTGTTAGGTATTCCCTTATCAGCTTATACTGAACTAGGTTTTTCTCAAAACTCCTAGCATTTCTCACTCAGTAGATGTATATCAACTTGAATTTGATTGTGACTAGTTTTTGTTTATATTTTTTATTTATTTTTTTTTTGAGATGGAGTCTCGCTCTGTCACCCAGGCTGGAGTGCAGTGGTGTGATCCTCAGCTCACTGCTACCTTTGCCTCCCAGGTTCAAGCAATTCTCCTGCCTCACCCTCCTGGATAGCTGGGACTACAGGGGCACACCACCATGCCTGGCTAATTTTTGTATTTTTAATAGAGACGTGGTTTCACCATGTTGGCCAGGCTGGTCCCAAACTCCTGACCTCAGGTGGTCCACCCGCCTTAGCCTCACAAAGTGCTGGGATTACAGGCATGAGCCACCGTGCCTGCCCCATGACTACAGTTTTTTTTGTTTTTTTTTTTTAATGTGAAACGGAGTTTCACTCTTGTTGCCCAGGCTGGAGTGCAATGGCATGATCTCAGCTCACCACAACCTCCACCTCCCCGGTTCAAGCAATTCTCCTGCCTCAGCCTCCCGAGTAGCTGGGATTACAGACATGTGCCACCACACCTGGCTAATTTTGTATTTTTAGTAGAGACGGGGTTTCTCCATGTTGGTCAGGCTGGTCTCGAACTCCTGACCTCAGGTGATCCGCCCACCTCAGCCTCCCAAAGTGCTGGGATTACAGACGTGAGCCACCACGCCCGGTCCGCATGACTGCTTTTTAAATTTGAATCTAAAGTAATGTTGGGGCCGGGCGGGGTAGCTCATGCCTGTAATCCGAGCACTTTGGGAAGCAGCAGCAGATCACCTGATGTCAGAAGTTTGAGACCAGCCTGGTCAACATGGTGAAACCCCATCTCTACAAAAAATACAAACATTAGCTGGGCATGGTGGTATGCACCTGCAATCCCAGCTACTCAAGAGGCTGAGGCAGGAAAATCGCTTGAACCAGGGAGATGGAGTTTGCGGTGAGCTGAGATCACACCACTGCACTCCAGCCTGGGTGACAAGAACGAAACTCCATCTCAAAAAAGAATAAAAATAAAGTAGGCCAGGCGCGGTGGCTCACGCCTGTAATCCCAGCACTTTGGGAGGCTGAGGTGGGTGGATCACCTGAGGTTGTGAGTTGGAGACCAGTCTGACCAACATGGTGAAACCCTGTCTCTACTAAAAATACAAAAAATTAGCCCGGCGTGGTGGTTCAAGCCTGTAATCCCAGCTACTTGGGAGGCTGAGTCAGGAGAATCGCTTGAACCTGGGAGGCAGGGGTTGCAGTGAGCCAGGAATGTGCCATTGCACTCCAGCCTGGGCAACAAGAGCAAAACTTCGTCTCAAAAATAAATAAATAAATAAGTAAAATAAAGTAATGTTGGGATTTTTCCAGTGCTGTGGAAATTGTGCTGCTTGGTTTACTGATCTTGTCTTATACTGGCTTCAAAGAGCCTGTAAGTCTTTTTTTCTCCACCTGGAAAGGTTAATTAAAACTCTGCTAGTATAATAGCTCCACAGCTTGTCATAGAGAATATTGTGGTATATTCTTGTGCTAACTGTGGATTCGAATTAAGTTTTATAGTTCACTTTTAATATATATCTCATCTGACAGGGTTATGATAGCTGGGGGAACAATATCTTTGGTTTTCCTCACTTGTGGGTATGTATAACCTCAAAGGTGAAATTAATGTGGTTTTGCATTCAATTTCTGCCAAAGAAAAATAATAAATTGTGGAGTTGCTTGATCTGGTGAGTAGACTAAGCCCATTTATTTGCACATGTAATCATTTATTCCCTAAAGCTAATCACATTTTACACACACTTTGTCAACTGGGCCCAGGAGCCTCCTCTGCCTAGTGAAACATAATTAATTTCAAACTGGCATAATGGGACACACACCCTTCCAGTTTCCTCTAGATCTGCTTTATGGAGGTCATCCGAAAAAGACTCACCTTCCCACTCAGGTTTTCAGCAGACACTAGGTCCATCTGTCAGAGGACTCGACAGGGCAGATCCTGAGAGGAGAGTAACAGTTATATGATTTTAGTAAATGAATACTGCCAGGCTATAATTAATGTATGTCAAACCTTATTTATGAGATAGCTTCAAATACGTATGCATTGCCTGGCAATGGGGATACATTCTGAGAAATGCATCATTAGGCGATTTCAGTGTGCAAACATCATAGAGTGAACTTACACAAACCTAGACAGCCTGTTGCTCCGAGGCTACAAACTTGTCAAGTATGTTACTGTACTGAATACTGTAGAGGGCAGTTGCAACACAATGGTAGGTAATTGTGTATCTAAACGTATACACCATCATCTGTGCAGTCTCAGTGATCAAAACATTGTTATGTGGCACATGACTATTTGAAATACCTGCCTCTCTCTGCTGGAATGTGACAGAAGAATGTGCCATTTCCTCATTACGTTACTATGGTGGCATCATTTTTAGTGTATTCAGTTGGGTAGCTCTGATTTAAAATACTGATTAACTTCCCTGCCTCCAAAATAAAAACAATGTGATATATAATCTTGGCCTCATGTTTTTGTGGCAGTCTTCTCTGGTATGGTAAGGCCATAGATAGCGTGTATCCTCCCTAGATGATTTGGGGCTTGTTATTGCCTCCCAGCTTCCTGACAGCTAGAGGAAGAAAAGTGAGTATTCGAATTGTAGTGAAGGGATGGAATTGAAAATAACTAACTGGCCAGGTGCGGTGGCTCATGCTGGTAATCCCAACACTTTGGGAGGCCGAGGTAGGCAGATCACCTGAGGTCAGGAGTTCAAGACCAGCCTGGCCAACATGGCGAAACCCTGTCTCTACTAAAAATACAGAAAAAATTAGCCAGGCATGGTGGCAGGCGCCTGTAATCCCAGATACTCAGGAGGCTGAGGCAAGAGAATGGCTTGAACCCAGTGGCAGAGGTTTCAGTGAGCAGAGATCGTACCACTGCAGTCCAGCCTGGGTGACAGAGAGAGACTCCATCTGAAAAAAAAAAAAAAGAAAAGAAAATATCTAACTAATGTTAATATCTTCGGCCAGGCACAGTGGCTCATGTCTGTAGTCCCAGCACTTTGAGAGACCAAAGCAGGAGGATTCCTTGAAGCCAGGAGTTTTAAGACCAGCCTGGGCAACAAAGCGAGACCCTGTCTCTATAAAAAATTTTAAAATTTGCTGAGTACAGTGGCAAGTGCCTATAATCCCAACTACGTGGGAGGCTGAGGTGGGAGGATCCCTTGAGCCCAGGAGTTCAAGGCTGCAGTGAGCTATTATGGTACCATACACTCCAGCCTGGGTGAGAGTGAGACCCTGTCTCAAAAAACAACAAAAAAGAGTATCTTCATCTTCTGTGTTACATCTAGTTCTTCAAATCTGATACTCTTGAAGGTAGATCTCTGCTGCCTTTGAGAGCTATGGGAGATTTTGGGAACAGCTTCTTTAATAGTTGCCACTGCCTCTATTATCTTATATTGGCCATTCACATTGATGCATCAGCTGTTGCAAGCCTATTAGGACCCCAAGAAGAGATGATATTAAAAACAATTTAAGGATTTAGGCCAGGCATGGTGGCTCACGCCTATAATCCGAGCACTTTGGGAGGCTGAGGCAGGCAGATCACAAGGTCAGGAGATCGAGACCATCCTGGCCAACATGGTGAAACCCCATTTCTACTAAAAATACAAAAATTAGCTGGACATAGTGGCACGTGCCCATAATCCCAGCTACTTGGGAGGCTGAGGCAGGAGAATCACTTGAACCAGAAAGGCAGAGGTTGCAGTGAGCTGAGATCATGCCAGTGTATTCCAGCCTGGCAACAGAGTGAGACTCTGTCTCAAAAAAAAAAAAAAAAAAAGATTTAAGGGACTGGGCACAGTAGCTCACACCTGTAATCCCAGCACTTTGGGAAGCCAAGGCAGGCAGATCACCTGAGGTCAGGAGTTCAAGACCAGCCTGGCCAACATGGTGAAATCCCATCTCTACAAAAATTAGCCAGACGTGGTGGTGCACACCTGTAATCCCAGCTACTTGGGAGGCTGAAGCGGGAGAATCGCTTGAACCCGAGTGGTGGCAGTTGCAGTGAGCTGAGATCGCACCATTGCACTCCAGCCTGGATAAGAGAGTGAGATTCCATCTCAAAAAAAAAAAAAAAAAAAAGAATTAAAAAAGATTTAAGGAAGTATAATTTCAAACATGAGAATATTCTGCTAGCACCAGCCAGAGAAAGACCTACAAGGCAGAAACGAAGCATGATCTGACTTTCTTTTAGTAAAGGTTTAAGATTAGCAGTAAGAAAGCCATGCAACCACAGGCTTTGCAAGTTGTTAGAGTTAGTTCCCCGGAATGTGTATGAAGCAGAAAAGAACCTGTTTGGCACTGATACCTTCAGTCACCTCCATTCCCACAATCACTGTCAGAAACATCATCTCATCTGACCACCTCTCTCTGTCTCCACCATCATTCTCGTCTTTTGCTTGGGCTACTTCAGTTGCCGCCTAACTACGTGATTCATCTCATCAATCACTCTTAACTAAGAGCCTTTGCACCACTATTGATTTCCCTGGAGTTCTCTTCCTTCTACTTCACTGAGTTACCTTGTTTTTATCGCTCAGAGCTCACTTAAACCTCACTCATATCTTTTCCTGCTTCACCACCTCTCCACCCCAAATTAGATCACATTTTTGTTACACATTTCCAAAGGACTCTGTACTTTTTTTTCAAATCACTTAATTACATAGTCATTTCATTGTTTGTTAAATACCTGTCTCTCTGCAAACACTCCCTGAGAACTTTCACGAGAGTGTTGGGCCCACCATTATTTCCTTAGTGCTTGGCAGACACAGAGCACAAACCAGATTTTCAGGAAATAGTGTTGAATTAGTAAATATCAGATGTGGACGAAAGCCTGGCAAAAGTACACATACATGTTGATGCCCGCTCCCTCTCCTGCTCTCTGTGGCACCTTATGGTCTAGTATATTAGGCACATTTTAGGGTATCAGCCCTGCTTTCAACAATTCCGTCTTCTCCAGGATTTTGCCCACTCCACTTCCCAAACATATGTGGGAACTCCTAAAAGCCATGTTTGTAAATGTGAAGTTCAATCTAGAGACAGACCAATATACTTAAGCATGAAACATTCCTCATTAGCTGTTTTTTTTTTTTTTTTTGAGACGGAGGCTTTCTCTGTCCCCCAGGCTGGAGTGCAGTGGCGCGATCTCGGCTCACTGCAAGCTCTGCCTCCCGGGTTCACGCCATTCTCCTGCCTCAGCCTCCTGAGTAGCTGGGACTACAGGCGCCCGCCAACACGCCCGGCTAGTTTTTTGTATTTTTAGTAGAGACAGGGTTTCACCGTGTTAGCCAGGATGGTCTCGATCTCCTGACCTCGTGATCCGCCCGCCTCAGCCTCCCAAAGTGCTGGGATTACAGGCTTGAGCCACCGCGCCCGGCCCATTAGCTGTTTTAAAAATGAAAAAGTACCACAAAATTGAGAAGTATTGTTTATGTCTCTTAAGTTGCGTTTAAAAAAAAACCTAAAGAAAACCTTAATTAAGTTGATGACCAGAAAGACAAAAATAAAAAAATTAAAAAACGCTTTAGTGCTGCAGGATTTAAAACATAACCTGACTTAATGGTCTCTCTGTGGTACTCTAAGAAACTTACCAGGTGCAGTGGCTCATGCCTTTAATCCTAACACTTTGGGAGGCCAAGGTGGGAGGATTGCTTCAGCCTAGGAGGTCAAGACCAGCCTGGGCAACATAGTGAGACCCTGTCTTTACAAATTTTTTTTTTTTTTTTTTTGAGACAGAGTCTTGCTCTGTCGCCCAGGCCAGAGTGCAGTGGTGCAATCTAGGCTCGGTGCAACCTCTGCCTCCTGGGTTCAAGCAATTATTGTGCCTCAGCCTCCTGAGTGGCTGGGATTACAGGCACTTGCTACCATGCCTTGCTAATTTTTGTATTTTTGGTAGAGACAGGGTTTCACCATGTTGGCCACACCGGTCTCAAACTCCTGACCTCATGTGATCCGCCCGCCTCAGCCTCCCAAAGTGCTGGGATTTCAGGCATGAGTCACCATGCCCAGACTAAAAAATTTTTAAAATTATCTGGTCATGGCGGCAAATGCCTGTAGTCCCAGCTATCCCGGAGGCTGAGGCAGGAAGATCACTTGAGCCCAGGAGGTCGAGGCTACGTGAGACATGATAACACCACTGCACTCCAGCCTGGGTGATGAAGTGAGACCCTATCTAAAACAACCAAAACAAAACGAACAAACAAAGCTTAAATGTCTAGCAAGGGACAGCTAAACTTATAATTAACCAATAGGTTACAGCACTGTAAAAGAAATCTTGCAGATTTTCTCCCTGGCTATTTTTTACAATTGTTATCATTAAAGGACTTCATGGTTTTCCTGTTCTTAAGGGGGAAAATATTTTCTTTTTTTTTCCTTTATGAAAGGAGAATGATAATGATACAGTGTGGCCCATTAGACCCTTTGCCATTCACCTGCCTGTGTTTGGACTGTTCTCACTTTGTGTATTAAAGCTTCCTTAAGCTACATGTTTCTGAGCCTCAGTCTCCCAGTCTTTATTGCATTTTTCCTAATGCCTGTCAGTCAACTTAATCTGAATTCTAATTTCTATATATTGTGTTCTAATCTCTAGCTCTTCCTCTTCTAAAAAATGGGCACTTTCCAATGTAATGTTTAGTGTATTAAAAAATATTAACTTGGCCAGGTGCGGTGGCTCATGCCTGTAACTGCAACACTTTGGGAGGCCAAGGTGGGCGGATCACTTGAGGTCAGGAGTTCCAGAACAGCCTGGCCAACATGGTGAAACCTTGTCTCTACTAAAAATACAAAAATTAGCTGGGCATGGTGGTGGGCACCTGTAATCCCAGCTACTCAGGCGGCTGAGTCAGGAGAATCACTTGAACCAGGAGGCGGAGGTTGCAGTGAGCCTGGGCAACAGAGCAAGACTTTGTCTCAAAAAAAAAAAAAAAAAAAAAAATACACACACACACACACACACACACACACACATATAAACTTTTTCCATGGTGCCCAATGTGAATGAGCTCATCACTTATGCAATGGCTTTCTGAATGGTGAGAATTAAAATGGATGATAAGATTAAGCCAATCAAAGAAGGGGTGAGTCATTACAAAAAGTGAGATCAACTGGGATTTGAGCTCTGGATACCGAAGAATAATGTGTTACTAATTTTACAGATAGTGTCCTCAAAATGTAGGTTTTTAGTGTAGGCAGAAATTTGAGAATATGCAACTTCATAATTTAGCTTAGTTCATCCAGGTAAAAGCAGATACAACCTTAACTGTTTTATCGTTCTAATATAATAGACCTCTGTTCCTCTCAGTTAAACTCTCCAGCTTTTGTGGAGCATAGCAAGACTTTTCATGATAGATTCATTGAACATGGCCATTTTTCTAACTGAGGCACAATTGATTTTTTCATATCTTTTTTTTTTTAACTTCTGCCAGTACACCAGTGATTTTTTCATATATTGCATCTGTGAAATTGTTCCTATAGAAAACTTCAAGTAGTAACTATTTTTAACAACATTGCCTCCTGGTTATAAACTAGCAGTTTAACATATAATTGCCTACCTAGGTTTTCTTTTTCTTCTTTTTATTAGGAATAGATATGTATACTTACAGTCAGTCTGTAATCATGGGCTTGTTAAGTCATTCATAGAAACAGTAATATACAATTTTGTCATGACTATAATCATGCCAGTAATATATATCCGTATAGAGTAATTTTAAAACCCTCTAGCCTATATCATGATCTTGGTGTTATCTTATTATCTCTTCAAATCCTAGGTCCCTCTAGGCAGTAGCTATTATGCCTACTTCAAAGGTTATTATGAGACTCAAATGAGAGAGTGAATCAGAAGCATTTTGTACATTATTATCCCTCAACCTATTTGTGCCCCATACATAGTAACTTCAGGCCTTATAGTTTATCCCTACTGCTCCTGTTTCCATAAACCTTTGCAGAAATCTGGTTTTTACAGGGAAAGAGAGTTTATAATTCAACTTTCCATGCTCTAAGCATAGTTCCAGTCTTGCCCATCTCTTTTATTTCTCTTCTTACAAACATGCAAAATGTGCATGTGAAGAGTAGAAAGGAGAGGATTAAGAGAATTACTTACTTATAGTTTTTCCTTCCTTTCTCAATCTTATTTTTTGTTGTCTTTGTAGAAGACAGAAAGTTTATTTCTCTTTAAATAGAGCTGAAGTTAACAGAAGCCAAGTGTGACCACAAATGTATTACTTGTAGCTTTTGTTCATTGTTCTTACTATCATTATTAATAGCAGCCAACATTTACTGAGCTCTTAGTATGTGCCAGGCATCCTACTGCCATATTTCATTGAATCTAAAAGAAACATTGTTTTGAGACACTATTATTTTATTAATCACTAAGAAAGAAAAAAATGCTGTTGAGCAAACCATGACAAAAATGCTTTACACTAAAAATATTTAGTTAATATCTATTAAAATACTCCATTAGGGCTGGGCATGGTGGTTCACACCTGTAATCTCACCACTTTGGGAGGCCGAGGTGGGTGGATCACTTGAGGTCAGGAGTTCGAGACCAGCCTAGCCCAAAAGGTGAAACCCCGTCTCTACTAAAAACAAAAATTAGCCAGGCACGGTATCGGACACCTGTAATCCCAGCTACTAAGGAGGCTGAGGCAGGACAATCACTGGAACCCGAGAGGTGGAGGTTGCAGTGAGCCGAGATCACACCACTAAACTCCAGCCTGCTGGGCGACAGAGTGAGTGACACTCCATCTCGAAAAAACAAAACAAAAATACTCCATTAGGCTTAGATTTTTATTTTATGGCATTCTTGTACATACATATAAACAAAATAAATAAATTGGTCTAAAATTTCTTCATACTCAGGATCCAACTCTTCTGAATTTTTTTTGACTCTGAATCATGGAAGTCTATGTTTTTCCATACAATATTGTTCTCAGAGCCATCAAGAGCATTGGTGGTGCAGCGTTTCTGAAAAGAATAATCCGTTTTTAGCTGATATTTTTTTCCAAGCTACTGACACTCATTCTGCAAGCTCTGACATACTTGTACAGTCAGTGAAAACAGTGCCAACTGCTCCTTAGCCAATAGCAATTTTAAGAAGCATACAGATTTCAGAGATACTAAAATGTGAAGAAAAAAAAAAGTAAATGCATCTTAAGAAAGATGAATTAGGACAACAGTTAGTCCTTGGTTCTTATCTCCTAAAATTGGGGCTTTTATATGGTTTCACATCTATTATCTAACTTTACCCTCACAGTAATCCCAAGAGGGAGGTACTGCTTTTATACCGATTTTATAGATGAGGGAACCGAGGCTTAGAAAGGTTAAAAATTGCCCAGAAGTACACAGTTGGTACATAACCAAGGAAAAAAAACCAAACCCAAGTCTGCCTAACTGCAAATCTTATATTTTTGCCACTGTACTAGCTTCATTTATATTCCCCAAATAATGAACAGCCTTGATATGGATGCAAGAAGAATCCCCCAATCTTTCCAGAGAGCCAAAACAGGGAATATATCGTGCTGCAAAAAGTATTTCCCAGAAGCTACCAAGCTAGAATTTTAGTGAGTGAAGACTAAATGAAAGGATTCCTACAAATATCAGCTGAGTATGGATCCTTCAATTCAGATTTCTAATTTAGATGAGTGGATCCCTCTGTGTTTTGATCAATATTCTCATTTTCATAATGGGCTAAAGTGTGACTATAATGATTTTCAGACGTCTACCCTGATTTGAATTTTATGAAAATTGAAGATACAGTAGAGTTTTCTAAAATCAAGTGACAGAAGAAGGGCAACCTTACTGATAAGATTTTTTGGTTTTCACTTGAATAAATAAATGTACCTACAATTTTTACCTAATTTATCCTTCCAGCATAGTTTCAGACCCTGGGTACAAATTGTTTTGGCCTACAAAGTCTGACGTTGCCTATCCTGCCTGCATGCTTCTTGACTCACTTACCTGCTTTTTTTTGTTTCTTTCAGTCTTTTAGATGTGAGCTGAATATTATTGAGAACTTTATATATAACTGGACTCAGGCAAAGGAGCAAATGGAGCTTTGTAGCAGAGCCCACAGCCTATCATATCCTAGAAAGTTCAGGAGCAGCTTTAGGATTTTCTCCTCTGGGAATAATTACCAATTCTAATGAAGTATCACAGTCTCTCTGTAGGTATTTAAGAGTGTAGACTGGAAAGTGTGTCTTGTGCTTCTATTAGATGATTAATACAGAATGGGTAGGTGACTTTCTAATGAAGCAGAGATTTAACCAGTCAACCACAATTATTTATTGAGCAAATGCAGTGTGGCCCAGCTCTGTGTGCGACACAGACACAGTAAACAATGCAAGGCTGCTGGGCATGGTGGCTCACGCCTGTAATCCCAACACTTTAGGAGGCCAAAGCAGGTGGATCACCTGAGCACAGGAGTTCAAGACCAGCCTGGCCAACATGGCGAAACCCCATCTCTACTAAAAATACAAAAATTAGCCAGGCATGGTGGTGCACACCTGTAATCCTAGCTACTGGAGAGGCTGAGACAGGAGAATCTCTTGAACCTGGGAGGTGGAGGTTGCAGTGAGCCAAGATTGCACCACTGCACTCCAGCCTGGGGGACAGAACAACACCCTGTCTCAAAAAAAAAAAAGGCAAAGACTCTCACATAGAAGTATATAAGGTAAGAAAGAGAAAACTATTTTCAAAAAACAAAGGACAGGCCAGGCACTGTGGCTGATGCCTGTAATCCCAGCACTTTGGGAGGCTGAGGCAGGCAGATCACCTGAGGTCAGTAGTTCGAGACCAGCCTGGCCAACATGACAAAACATCGTCTCTACCAAAAATACAAAAATTAAACGGGTATGATAGCCCGTGCCTGTAGTCCCAGCTACTCAGGAGGCTGAGACAGGAGAATTACTTGAACCCAGGAGGCAGAGTCTGCAGTGAGCCGAGATCACACCATTGCACTCTAGCCTGGGTGACAGAGCAAGACTCCATCTCAAAAAAATAAAATAAAGGACAATATAACGCAAAGCATACTCTTCTGTTAGGTCTAGACCTTACCTACTGTAATAGCACTGAAAACTGAGGAAAGTTTAATATGATTTGGAAAAATCAGTAAGTAGGGCATTTGTACAAATAGATGAAGGGGAACAACATGCCAGGCAAGGAAAATGACATAAAGAAGAGCACAAATGCTTAGCATAAAACAAGTCGTCTTTTAGAGCCAAGTCTTGTCCAAACTCATGAAACTTTCCTTTGGAATACATGTATAAAATAGATTGGATTCTCCTTACTGTAGAAGGTCTTATGTTTATATTTTATTGCTATGAAAATTGGCTGGGCGTGGTGGCTCACGCCTGTAATCCTAGCACTTTGGGAGGCTGAGGCGGGCAGGTCGCCTGAGGTCAGGAGTTCAAGACCAGCCTGTCCAACATGGTGAAACCCCATCTCTACTAAAAAATACAAAAATTAGCCAGGCATGGTGGTGTGCGCCTGCAGTCCCAGCTACTCGGGAGGCTGAGGCACAAGAATTGCATGAACCTGGGAGGAGGAGGCTGCAGTGAGCCAAGATTGCACGTGGGTGACAGAGTGAGACTCCATCTCAAAAAGAAAAAACATTAGGCACATGATTATAGTTTATATTGCATATTTTAGTGAGCCGATGACTAATTTGCTTCATGCTGGAGCCCACTGAAAATGGATACCCTCTTTGCCTCTATTAGACAGCTTTCGATATTCTAATCATTAGATTGTAGTCTACTGACTTAGAGAGTTTTCTGCTTTTACAAATAAAGGTGACAGATGAAGAAATATTTGCCTCTCTCAAGTTGCTTTTTAAAGATATTGACTTGAGACCGGACATGGTGGCTCATGCCTGTAATCCTAGCATTCTGGGAGTCCAAGGTGGGCGGATCATTTGAGTACAGGAGTTCAAGTCCAGCCTGGACAACATGGTGAAACCCCATCTCTACTAAAAATACAAAAAAATAGCTTGGCGTAGTGGCGCATGCCTATAGTCCCAGCTACTTGGGAGGCTGAGGCACAAGAATCACTTGAACCCAGAAGGCAGAGTTTGTAGTGAGCCTAGATCGTACCACTGCGTTCTAGCCTGAGCAACAGGGTGAGATTCTGTCTCAAAAAAAAAAAAAAAAGAAAAAGAAATTAAAAATAAGTGAATAAAGATATTGACTTGGTTTTTTATTTTTATTTTTATATACTTTAAGTTCTAGAGTACATGTGCACAATGTGCAGGTTTGATACACAGGTATACATGTGCCATGTTGGTTTGCTGCACCCATCAACTCATCATTTACATTAGGTATTTCTCCTAATGCTATCCCTCCCCCAGCCCCCCACCCCCCAACAGGCCCCGGTGTGTGATGTTCTCTGCCCTGTTCAAGTGACCTCATTGTTCAGTTCCTACCTATGAGTGAGAACATGTGGTGTTTGGTTTTCTGTCCCTGTGATAGTTTGCTGAGATAGTTTTCAGCTTCATCTATGTCCCTGCAAAGGACATGAACTCATCCTTTTTTATGGCTGCATAGTATTCCATGGTGTATATGTGCCACATTTTCTTAATCCAGTCTATCATTGATGGACATTTGGGTTGGTTCCAAGTCTTTGCTATTGTGAGTAGTGCCGCAATAAACATACGTGTGCATGTGTCTTTATAGTAGCATGATTTATAATCCTTTGGGTATATACCCAGTAATGGGATTGCTGGGTCAAATGGTAATTCTGGTTCTAGATCCTTGAGTAATCGCCACACTGTCTTCCACAATGGTTGAACTAATTTACACTCCCACCAACAGTGTAAAAGTGTTCCTATTTCTCCACATCCTCTCCAGAATCTGTTGTTTCCTGACTTTTTAATGATCACTATTCTCACTGGCATGAGATGGCATCTCATTGTGGTTTTGATTTGCATTTCTCTGATGACCAGTAATGACGAGCATTTTTTCATGTGTCTGTTGGCTGTATAGATGTCTTCTTTTGTGAAGTGTTTGTTCATATCTTTTGCCCACTTTTTGATGGGATTGTTTGCTTTCTTCTTGTAAATTTGTTTAAGTTCTTTGTAGAGTCTGGATATTAGCCCTTTGTCAGACGGGTAGATTGCAAAAATTTTCTCCCATTCTGTAGGTTGCCTGTTCACTCTGATGGTAGTTTCTTTTGCCATGCAGAAGCTCTTTTGTTTAATTAGATCCCATTTGTGTACTTTGGCTTTTGTTGCCATTGCTTTTGGTGTTTTAGTCATGAAGTCCTTGCCCATGCCTATGTCCTGAATGGTATTGCCTAGGTTTTCTTCTAGGGTTTTTATGGTTTTAGGTCTAACATTTAAGTCTTTAATCCATCTTGAATTAATTTTTGTATAAGGTATAAGGAAGGCACCCAGTTTCAGCTTTCTACATATGGCTAGCCAGTTTTCCCAGCACCATTTATTAAATAGGGAATCCTTTCCCATTTCTTGTTTTTGTCAGGTTTGTCAAAGATCAGATGGTTGTAGATGTATGGTGTTATTTCTGAGGCCTCTGTTCTGTTCCATTAGTCTATATATCTGTTTTGGTACCAGTACCATGCTGCTTTGGTTACTATAGCCTTGTAGTATAGTTTGAAGTCAGGTATCATGATGCCTCCAGCTTTGTTCTTTTGGCTTAGGATTGTCTTGGCTATGCAGGCTCTTTTTTTTTGTTGTTCCATTTGAACTTTAAAGTAGTTTTTTCCAGTTCTGTGAAGAAAATCATTGGTAGCTTGATGGGGATGGCATTGAATCTATAAATTACCTTGGGCAGTTTGGCCATTTTCACAATATTGATTCTTCCTATCCATGAGCATGGAATGTTCTTCCATTTGTTTGTGTCCTCCTTTATTTCATTGAGCAGTGGTTTGTAGTTCTCCTTGAAGAGGTCCTTCACATCCCTTGTAAGTTGGATTCCTAAGGTATTTTATTCTCTTTGTAGTAGTTGTGAATGAGAGTTCACTCATGATTTGGCTCTCTGTCTGTTAATGGTGGATAGGAATGCTTATGATTTTTCACATTGATTTTGTATCCTGAGACTTTGCTGAAGTTGCTTGTCAGCTTAAGGAGATTTTGGGGTAAGACAATGGTGTTTTCTAAATATACAATTGTGTCATCTGCAAACAGGGACAATCTGACTTCCTCATTTCCTAATTGAATACTCTTTATTTCTTTCTCTTGCCTGATTGCCCTGGCCAGAACTTCCAACACTGTTGAATAGGAGTGGTGAGAGAGGGCATCCTTGTCTTGTGCCAGTTTTCAAAGGGAATGCTTCCAGTTTTTGTCCATTCAGTATGATATTGGCTATGGGTTTGTCACAAATAGCTCTTATTATTTTGAGATATGGTCCATCAATACCTAGTTTATTGAGGGTTTTTAGCATGAAGGGCTGTTGAATTTTGTCAAAGGCCTTTTCTGAATCTATTGAGATAATCATGTGGTTTTTGTCATTGGTTCTGTTTATGTGATGGATTACGTTTATTGATTTGTGTATGTTGAACTAGCCTTGCATCCCAGGGATGAAGCCAACTTGATCGTGGTGGATAACCTTTTTGATGGGCTGCTGGATTTGATTTGCCAGTATTTTATTGAGGATTTTCGCATTGATGTTCATCAGCGTTATTGGTCTAAAATTCTCTTTTTTTGTTGTGTCTCTGCCAAGCTTTCGTATCAGGATGATGTTGGCCTTATAAAATGAGTCAGGGAGGATTCCCTCTTTTTCTATTGATTGGAATAGTTTCAGAAGGAATGGTACCAACTCCTTTTTGTACCTCTGGTAGAATTCAGCTGTGAATCCGTCTGGTCCTGGACTTCTTTTCGTTGGTAGGCTACTAATTATGCCTCAATTTCAGAGCCTGTTATTGGTCTATTCAGAGATTCAACTTCTTCCTTGTTTAGTCTTAGGAGGGTGTAAGTGTCCAGGAATTTATCCATTTCTTCTAGATTTTCTAGTTTATTCATGTAGAGGTGTTTATAGTATTCTCTGATGGTAGTTTGTATTTCTGTGGGATTGGTGGTGATATCCCCTTTATCATTTTCTATTGTATCTATTTGATTCTTCTCTCTTTTCTTGTCTTGCTAGCAGTCTATCAATTTTGTTGATCTTTTCAAAAAACCAGCTCCTGGATTCACTGATTTTTTTGAAGGGTTTTTGTGTCTCTATCTCTTTCAGTTCTGCTCTGATCTGAGTTATTTCTTGCCTTCTGCTAGCTTTTGAATTTGTTTGCTCTTGCCTCTCTAGTTCTTTTAATTGTGATGTTAGGGTGTCGATTTTAGATCTTTCCTGCTTTCTCTTGTGGGCATTTAGTGCTATAAATTTCCCTCTACATGCTGCTTTAAATGTGTCCCAGAGATTCTGGTACACTATGTCTTTGTTCTCATTGGTTTCAAAGAACATCTTTATTTCTGCCTTCATTTTGTTATTTACCCAGTAGTCATTCAGGAGCAGGTTGTTCAGTTTCCATGTAGTTGTGCGGTTTTGAGTGAGTTTCTTAATCCTGAGTTCTAATTTGATTGCACTGTGGTCTGAGAGACAGTTTGTTGTGATTTCTGTTCTTTTACATTTGCTGAGGAGTGCTTTACTTCCAATTATGTGGTCAATTTTAGAATAAGTGTGAGGTGGTGCTGAGAAGAATGTATATTCTGTTGATTTGGGGTGGAGAGTTCTGTAGATGTCTATTAGGTCCGCTTGTTGCAGAGCTGAATTCAAATCCTGGATATCCTTCTTAACCTTCTGTCTCGTTGATCTGTCTAATATTGACAGTGGGGTGTTAAAGTCTCCCATTATTATTGTGTGGGAGTCTAGGTCTCATTGTAGGTCTCTAAGGACTTGCTTTATGAATCTGGGTGCTCCTGTATTGGGTGCATATATATTTAGGATAGTTAGCGCTTCTTGTTGAATTGATCCCTTTACCATTATGTAATGGCCTTGTCTCTTTTGATCTTTGTTGGTTTAAAGTCTGTTTTATCAGAGACTAGGGTTGCAACCACTGCTTTTTTTTGCTTTCCATTTGCTTGGTAGATCTTCCTCCATCCGTTTATTTTGAGCCCATGTGTGTCTTTGCACGAGATGGGTGTCCTGAATACAGCACACTGATGAGTCTTGACTCTTTATCCAATTTGCCAGTCTGTGTCTTTTAATTGGGACATTTAACCCATTTACATTTAAGGTTAATATTGGTATGTGTGAATTTGATCCTGTCATTATGATGTTCACTGGTTATTTTGCCCATTAAATTATGCAGTTTCTTCATGCTAATCAATGGTCTTTATAATTTGGCAAGTTTTTGCAGTGGCTGGTACCGGTTGTTCCTTTCTATGTTGAGTGCTTCCTTCAGGAGCTCCTGTAAGTCAGGCCTGGTGGTGACAAAATCTCTTGGCATTTGCTTGTCTGTAAAGGATTTTATTTATCCTTCACTTATGTAGCTTAGTTTGGCTGGATGTGAAATTCTGAGTTAAATTCTTTTCTTTAAGAATGTTGCATATTGGCCCCCACTCTCTTCTGGCTTGTAGGGTTTCTCCTGAGAGATCTGCTGTTAGTTTGATGGGTCTCCCTTTGTGGGTAACTCAACCTTTCTGGCTGCCCTTAACGCTTTTTCCTTCATTTCACCCTTGGTGAATCTGACAATTATGAGTCTTGGGGTTGCTCTTCTCGAGGAGTATCTTTGTGGCATTCTCTGTATTTCCTGAATTTGAATGTTGGCCTGCCTTGCTAGGTTGGGGAAGTTCTCCTGGATAATATCCTGAAGAGTGTTTCTCAACTTGCTTCCATTCTCCCCATCACTTTTAGGTACACCAAACAAACGTAGATTTGGTCTTTGCACATAGTCCCATATTTCTTGGAGGCTTTGTTCGTTTTTTTAGTCTTTTTTCTCTGACCTTATCTTTTCGCTTTATTTCATTAATTTGATCTTCAATCACTGATACCCTTTCTTCCACTTGATTGAATCAGCTATTGAAGCTTGTGCATGCGTCACGAAGTTCTCGTGCCATGGTTTTCAGCTCCATCAGGTCATTTAAGGTCTTCTCTACACTGTTTATTCTAATTAGCTATTCATCTCATCTTTTTTCAAGGTTTTTAGCTTCATTGCAATGGGTTCGAACATCCTCCTTTATCTTGAAGAAGTTTGTTATTACCGACCTTCTGAAGCCTACTTCTGTCAACTCGTCAAAGTCATTCTCTGTCTAGCTTTGTTCTGTTGCTGGCAAGGAGCTGCGATCCTTTGGAGAAGATGCGCTCTGATTTTTTAGAATTTTTAGCTTTTCTGCTCTGGTTTCTCCCCATCTTTGTGGTTTTATCTACCTTTGGTCTTTGATGTTGGTGACCTACAGATGGGGTTTTGGTGTGGATGTCCTTTTTGTTGATGTTGATGCTATTCCTTTCTGTTTGTTAGTTTTCCTTCTAACAGTCAGGTCCCTCAGCTGCATTTCTGTTGGAGTTGGCTGGAGGTCCACTCCAGACCCTGTTTGCCTGGGTATCACCAACGTAAGCTGCAGAACAGCAAATATTGCAGAACAGCAAATATTGCTGCCTGATCCTTCCTCTGGAAGTGTCGTTCCAGAGGGGCAGCTGCCTATATGAGGTGTCTGTCAGCCCCTACTGGGAGGTGTCTCCCAGTTAGGCTACATGGGGGTCAGGGACCCACTTGAAGAGGCATTCTGTCCATTCTCAGAGCTCAAACGCCATGCTGGCAGAACCACTGCTCTCTTCAGAGCTGTCAGACAGGGACATTTAAGTCTGAAGAAGTTGTCTGCTGGCTTTTGTTCAGCTATGCCCTACCCACAGAGGTGGAGTCTAGAGGCAGTAGGCCTTGTTGAGCTGTGGTGGGCTCTGCCCAGTTCAAGCTTCCCGGCTGCTTTGTTTACCTACTCAAGCCTCAGCAATGGCAGACACCCCTTCCCCTGCCCAGCTGCAGCCTCACAGTTAGATCTCAGACTGCTGCGCTAGCAGTGAGCAAGGCTCCATGGGCGTGGGATGTGCTGAGCCAGGCATGGGAGAGAATCTCCTTGTCTGCCGGTTGCTAACACCTTGGGAAAAGCACAGTATTTGGGCGGGAGTGTCCCGTTTTTCCAGGTAGTCTGTCACGGCTTGGCTACGAAAGGGAAATCCCCCAACCCCTTGTGCTTCCCAGGTGAGGCGACACCCCGCCCTGCTTCAGCTCATCCTCCGTGGGCTGCACCCACTATCCAACCAGTCCCAATGAGATGAACCAGATACCTCAATTGGAAATGCAGAAATCACTCATCTTCTGCGTCGATCATGCTGGTAGCTGCAGACCAGAGCTGTTCCTATTCAGCCATCTTGGAATGCCTCCCACTTTCTTTTTTTTTTTTTTTTTTTTTTGAGACAGGGTCTCACTGTGGCCCAGGCTGGAGTGCAGTGTCATGATCATAGCTCACCGCAGCCTTGAACTCCTGGACTCAAGTGATCCTCTCACTGCAGCCTCCCAAGTAGCTGGGACTACAGGCACATGGTACCATGCCCAGCTAATTTTTAAATTTTTGTAGAATCAGGTCTCACTGTGCTGCCCAGGCTGCTCTCGAACTCCTGGCCTCAAGCAGTACTCCCACCTTCCCTCCAAAAGTGCTGGGATCACAGGCATGAGCCACCATACCTGGCCTTTATTTCTTCATTTTTATTTTTATTTATTCAGTTACTCACAGTGATGAGGAGATAATCAACTATGGATTACTAAGCCCAAAGTAAATCCTATGTCTTAATTATTATCATTACATCCTAACAGCTTTTCACATTAGTTACTGTTTTCCACAATTTGCCACATCTTTAGGAAAAATCAGCCTATCAAGCCTGGTGTAGGGGTCTTTAGGTGTTGAGTATATGAACAAGCTAAATTTCCAACTCTCTTATGAATGCTGATAAGCTGTCAGCAATGCTAGGACAAAAGGAGTGTGGGAATGTGTTGTATTAATATTTTCATCTAAGCAATAGATCCCAGAGTGCTCTTTGATGGAGTTAGAGGAAAGCAAACTGGCACTTAGGTGAGAGAAAATAGCAGTTCGCTTTCCTACTACAATTAGTCCTTGGTTCTTACCTCCTAAATTTGGAGCTGTTATATTTTGTTCTAACAGACAGTCTCTCTGTTTCCAAAACTCTTACAATCCCATATGAAAAGAAGAACGTCTTTGAACTCTGAATAATGTTGGGCCTCCTAAATCTCAGAGAAGTATGTAACACAAGACTAGGGTTTTTTCATGTTATTGAAAGCAGAAATTGGATATAAGAAGATATTCTGCTTGCTGAAGAGTCATCAAAAAGGAAAATGGCATGAAATTTTTAGCAATTTCATGTGGAAACATTAACTGCATAGATTGGTTGGAATATTAAATAGCAGTTAATTCTGCCAGAGTTTAAGGCTTGTTCATATTGATCAAGGTCTGAAGGAAAGATAACCAACAAGTTTTATGTAATTTAAAATGCTCTGTGAGTTGATGGAAAGCACTTAGTATAGGCTCTAGTACATAATAAGTGCTATGTAAATGTTTGCCATTATAAATGATAGAATATGGATTGTTCTTTAACCATCTAGAGAATTTTCCTAAGTAAGGAAAATGGCCCGTTTAGGCCTTCTTTGCTTTGGAACTGAATTATTATTTCCCACTTTCTCCATCTCTCCATACTTAATGACATACATTTAAACTGGTTAAAAAAAAAGAAAAGTTAACTGGACTGGATTTACTCAAGATTATTCCCTCCACAAAGGGAATGTGATTAAATTAGACGTAAATGACCCCATTCTACTCCAAATTCCCAATTCAGAAAAGTTAAAGTCAGGGTACTGGAGGACTTTTTAAAACAAACTGAGCTGATGATCTGCTGTTTTGTTCCAAGGATTTAATCATCATCATTGATGGATATTGAGGAATATGTTTTAATATTTTAAGTTATGTTTCCTTGTTTAAAATAAAGAAACTGTAGGTCAATATTTAATTACTTTCTTATCTAATGAGGAAAGATTCCCTAGAATATAAGCCAATGAAAGAAGTTGTAGGCTGGGCACGGTGCCTCATGCCTGTAATCCCAGCACTTTGGGAGGCTGAGGTGGGTGGATCACCTGATGTCAGGAGTTCGAGACCAGCCTGACCAACACGGTGAAATCCTGTCTTTACTAAAAATACAAAAAAATTAGCTGGGTGTGGTGTCAGGCGCCTGTAGTCCCAGCTACTTGGGAGGCTGAGGCAGGAGAATGGTGTGAACCCGGGAGGCGGAACTTGCAGTGACCCGAGATTGCACCGCTGCACTCCAGCCTGGGCAACAGAGCAAGACTCCATCTCAAAAAAAAAATACAAAAATACAAAAATTAGCCGGGCATGGTGGCGTGCACCTGTAATTCCAGCTACTTGGGAGACTGAGGCAGGAGAATCACTTGAACCCAGGAGATAGAGGTTGTAGTGATGAGCCGAGATTGTGCCACTGCACTCCAGCCTGGGCAACAGAGCGAGACTCTGTCTCAAAAAAAAAAAAAAAAAAAAAAAACAACAACAACAAGTTGCGAAGAAAAAGATCCACAGGCCAGGCACCAGTGGCTCACACCTGTAATCCCAACACATTGGGAAGCCAAGGCAGGAGGATGACCTGAGGTCAGGAGTTCAAGACTAGCCTGGCCAACATGGTGAACCCTCATCTCTACTAAAAAATACAAAACAGTAGCTGGGCATGGTGGCGCAGACCTGTAATCCCAGCTACTCGGGAGGCTGAGGCAGGAGAATCACTTGAACCTGGGAGGCGGAGGTTGCAGTGAGCTTAGATCGCGTCACTGCACTCCAGCCTTGGCGAGACTCTCTCAAAAAAAAAAAAAGGAAGAAAAAGATCCACACATTTGACTACAATAAAGATTTTAAATTTCCACACATAAAACAGACCTAAACAAAATTAACAGATGGGTAAACTGAGTGATATGGTTTGGATATTCGTCCCCTACAAATCTCATGTTGAAATGTGACCCCCCAATGTTGGAGGCTGTGCCTAGTGGAGGTGTTTGGGTCGTAGGAGTGGATCCCTCGTGAATGGCCTGGTGCTGTCCCCATAGTAATGAATGAGTTCTCGCTCTCGTTCACATGAAAGCTAATTTTTTAAAACAGCCTGGAACCATCCCCCCTCTTTTCCTCACTCTCGCCATGTGATATGCCTGCTCCCACTTCAACTTCCACCATGCCTGTTAGCTCCCTGAAGCCCTCACCAGAAGCAGAGGCTGGCACCATGCTTCCCCTACAGCCTGCAGAACCAAAATAAACCTCTTTTCTTTATGAATTACCCAGCTTCAGGTATTCCTTTATAGCAACGCAAATGGACTAATACACTGGGCAAAAAAATTGGCAGGCATGGTGGCTCATGCCTGTAATCCCAGCACACTGGGAGGCCGAAGTGGGAGGATCACTTGAGGCCAGGAGTTTGAGACCATCCTGGGCAACAGAGGAAAACCCTGTCTCTACAAAAAGAAAATTTAGTTTTTATATTTATTTGTATTAAATTTTTTAGAAACATAGCTGGGCATGGTGGCACATGCCTGTAGTCCTAGCTACTCAGGGGGCTGAGGTGGGAGGATTGCTTGAGCCCAGGAAGTTGAGGCTGCAGTAAGCATTGATCACACCACTGTGCTGCAGCCTGCGTGACAGAGTAAGACCCTGTCTCAAATTAAAAAGAAAAAAAAAAAAAGCAATACATTAACAAAAAGCAAATATTTTTAATCTTAAGCTAATGAGACAAATATCAGCATTGCTATTTTTAAAAATAGACAAAGAACATAAAAAATTCACAGACAAAGAAATATAAATGACCACTACATATGTTAGAAAAATGGTCAACCTAGTAATCAAAGAAATACTAATTAAAATGAGTTGTCACTTTTCCTCTAGCAAAGATTTTTTATTATGTTTGATTTTGTTAAGGATACTAAGAAATGCATATTCTCATATATACTAGTGGGATTGCAAATTGATACATCTTTCTGGAAATTAATTTGGCAGACTACATTGGGAGCATTAAATAGTTTATCTCTACCATTTTTATACTGAAGAGACTGGCAAAAAATAAAAACCGACAATACCAAGTGCTGGTGATGATGCAAAGCAGTGGGCACTCTTATACATAGCTGATAAAAAGTGTTGGTGAGATTATTTTGCAAAATGATTGGGCATTATCTTGAAAAGCCAGCAGTTCCACTTCCAGATATATACCCTAGTCTCAGAACTCTTGTTCTTCTTTCATCAGCACAGTTATCTAAGAATGTTCATAACAGCATTGTTCCTAATAGCAAAAAGCTGACAATAATTGAGACATCCATTTATAGGAAAGCTGATACGTAAATAGTGGTAGAAGCTGGGCACGATGGCTTACACCTGTAATCCCAGCACTTTGTGAAGCCAAGGTGGGAGGATCACTTGAGGCCAGGAGTTCGAGACCAGCCTAGGCAAGATGGCGAAACCCCATCTCTATTAAAAATGCAAAAATTAGCTGGCGTAGTGGTGCTCGCCTGCAATCCCTGCTACTCAAGAGGCTGCGGCATGAGAATCACTTGAATCTGGGAGGCAGAGGTTGCAGCGAACCAAGATCACACCACTGCACTCCAGCCTGGGTGACAGACCAAGACCCTATCTCAAAAAATAGATAGATAGATAGATAGATAGATAGATAGATAGATAGATAGATAGATAGA
>NW_026652328.1:732268-743217 GCF_009828535.3 Hylobates moloch
AGATAGATAGATAGATAGATAGATAGATAGATAGATAGATAGATAGACAGAGGTATATTCAAAGCAGTAGAAATCTGTAACAGTAAAAATGAAAGAAGCACAGTTAAATGTAACACGTAGGAATCCTTGAAATATAATGTGGATTAAAAAAAAATTGCAAAATAATATATCCACTGTGATACCATTTTATAAAGTTAGGAAGCAAGCAAAAGTAAACAATATATTGTTTAGGAATACAAGGTTTTGTTTTAAACTATTGAAAATAATAAGCCAGGCACAGTGGCTCACACCTGTAATCCCAGCACTTTGGGAGGCTGAGGCGGGCGGATCACCTGAGGTCAGGAGTTCGTGACCAGCCTGCCAATGGAGTGAAACCGCGTCTCTACTAAAAATACAAAAATTAGCCAGGCATGGTGTCACATGCCTGTAGTCCCAGCTACTCAGGAGGCTGAAGCAGGAGAATTGCTTGAACCTGGAAGGTGGAGGTTGCAGTGAGCCAAGATCACGCCATTGCACTCCAGCCTGGGCAACAGAGTGAGACTCTGTCTAAAAAATAATAATAATAATAATAATGTACTAGAAAAGGGAGGCAGGGCATGGGCTTCAAATGGAGTGCTGATGCTTCCTTTCTCAGGGTAAGTGGGAGGCTCGTGGTGTTTGTTTTATTGTGCTTCATAACTTGTCTGTTATATGTATTATTATGTATATGTCAAATATTTCACAATAAAATTTTAAAGGTTCCATAATTTATATTTCAAAATTTTGTTTCTAGGGATCAATTCCTAAAATAATGATGAAAAATTAAGTTCAGCAAAAGTTTATCAGAGTGGTATTTATCATAGACAAAAAATGAAACAGCCTAGATGTCCAATACCATTTTTTAAAATCTTGCGTTTTTCAAGAAGGGATTTCAGAAAGTCATAAAAAGTACAGGCAGTGAGACAAAAGTAAAAACTTGCTGAAAAATTAAAGTTAAAAGAAAGAAGAAAGCAAAAGAAAGCCTAACTTTCTTTTAAGAAAAGTTAAGTAAGGTTAGTATGAAAAGTGTAAGTCATAATGTCTCCTATTCTAGAAGAGGCCCACAAACTTGACTATAAGCTTTCCAGTAACCAGGATAAAAAGGAAAACATGATTCACGTTGACTTTAAAATAAGAACATATCAACTGTTCTGATACTGAGACCAGAGAGAAATTTCTCTCCACATTAACTGTGTGGGCAAGTTATTTCACTTTTCTCTGTCTATGAAATAGAATCATACTATTACCTATTGATATAGCATTGCGAGAATTATCAAAGGTTAGTTCCTAGGACGGCACCTGGCAAGTATAAGCACTCAGATATGTTACTGATTAGCCAAAATGAGTGGCATTCTCAAGACTATCCTTATGGAAATCAATATCATGGAGGTAGATATTAAGAGATAAACATAGAGATATTCCTTGCCTTCGACAGGAAAGCCTCCCAACGATAGGACAGAAGTGTTGTGAATTTTCTGGTGTTTTGTCTGTGTTCATTCAATACATGTTTATTGAGCTCTTTATGCCAGGTTTTCTGTTTTATAATTACGGCCAGGGTACAGGTTATTAAGTTGGTGTTCTGCTTCAAGCAACTGTAAGTAGTTTAATCTTGAAGTCATTCTAATTTGTTGAATGATAAATAAAATTAATTGCTACATTTATTGAATTTTTTCTTTTCTTTTTTTTTTTTTTTTTTTGAGGCAGGATCTTACTCTGTCACCCAGGCTGGAGTGCAGTGGCACGATCTTGGCTCACTGCAACCTCCACCTCCCAGGTTCAACTGATTCCCTTGCCTCAGCCTCCCAAGTAGCTGGGATTACAGGCGCACACCACCAGATCCGGCTAATTTTTATATTTTCAGTAGAGACAGGGTTTTACCATGTTGGCCAGGCTGGTCTCAAACTCCTGGCCTCAAGTGATCCTCCCACCTTGGCCTCCCAAAGTGCTGGGATTACAAGTGTGAGCCACTGCGCCCAGCCCATTTATTGAATGTTAACTGGGCCTCAAATTCTGTACTAATTTCTTTACATATATTATCCCATTTAATCCTTACAACAACACTTTGAGGTCACAAATATTATCTCTATTTTTTGGTAAGATTTGAACCCTCGGAACGGGCAAGCCACTTCCTTGAAGTCACAGCCAGCAAGTATGGGTTCAGGCCAGAATTTGGATCCAGGCCTTCCTGATTGTAAAGTCCATATTCTTAGTCACTTCAGTATATTACCTTCTGTGGAATGAAACTGAAACATATCATACCTTGAAACCTTTTGTTCCAAATCTAAAATATTTTTCCCTGACACCCTCAGTCAAATAGTTCCTGATTGTTATTATCTTGTAATAAATTCATGCATAAATCTTATTATCTTCGTGGTTTTGGCTGTCAGGCTGGAGAGTTAACCTTTCCCTGGTCTGACTGTTCTGATTGGTACTCATCATTTAGTCAGTTGATTTGATCACCAACCTGAAATGTTTTCTTAAAAACCATTTTTAAATGGAAGGAGGCCAGGTACAGTGGCTCACGCCTGTAATCCCAGCACTTGAGGCCAAGGCGGGTGGATCACCTGACGTCAGGGGTTCGAGACCAGCCTGGCCAACTTGGTGAAACCCCATCTCTACCAAAAATACAAAAAATTAACTAGGCATGGTGGCGAGCGCTTGTAATCCCAGCCCACTCGGGAGGCTTAGGCAGGAGAATTGCCTGAACCTGGGAGGCAGAGGTTGCAGTGGAGATCGTGCCATTGCACTGCATCCTGGGCAACAAGAGCAAAACTCCATCTCAAAAATAAAATAAAAATAAAATAAAAGGGAAGGAATGTTTGGATTGGAAGTAGAAAGCTCTAGCAGTTGAGTTTGGTAATCTATAATCTTATGGGCCAAGACTCTAATGACTTGTTTTGGCCCCTGCTGAGGGCACTAAACTGTGTTGCCTCTGTTCCAGATTGTGAACCTTCTTCCTCAGTTTGCCAGCTAGTCAAAAGACAACCTTGTTAGTGTTTGCAATAAAGCTGCCTCTTTAAAGATCAAGAAAAGTCAGACTCCTGACAGTCTGACCTGGGCTCTTGAGTGTCCCTTGTCAATTGCAGTAATATAGATTTCAATTCAAACTATGAAATGTGTATGTCATGCTCACCGGGTAGGTTTACAGTCGAGAACTTTGCCTGTAATCATTTTCCTTCAGATGGGCATAACACAGTTATTCTGAGACTCCTGATAGTAGCGGCAGTGGCATGGTTAGGACCTCAAAAGCCACATACTATCAGATTAAAAAACACAGATGTGTTCAGCTCAGCGGCTTGAGGTGACTATGCAGTCTTGCATTGCACAGTTCAGAAGCCTATCAAGAAATTTATCATTCTTTTATATATATATGTGTGTATTTTAGAGATGGGGTCTATGATGCTGAAGCTGGTCTTGAACTCCTGGGCTCAAGCGATCCACCCATGTCAGCCTCCCAAAGTGCTGGGATTACAGGCATGAGCCACTACACCTGGTCCCCAAAATTTATCATTCTGAAAACTTGTATGAGGAGAGGATTTACTCTGGGGGATGGACAGAGTCTCTTGAAAGATAGAATGAAAGAGTAGAAGGCTGAAGTTTACATTTGTTGGATACATTAACCTCAAAAGTCTTCAATAAATGAAGACCCACTTGCAGATACTGATTTCTTTTTCCTTTTACTATGCTTCTAACCTTACTTTTGGCCTTTGTTCATAATACATGTTTTCTTCCTTTCCTGGCTTCCCATTCTTAAGTCATTTCATCTAGATACGTGTAGACCATCTGTCCTTCCAAAACGACAAGGGACAGGGGTGGAAACAAGAGGTGCAGTGTGAACAGAAAGCCAGGAAAAACCTTGCAATTTTTGGGCTCCTCTTTGCCTATCCTGCAGCCCCCTGGCGAACAAGAGGGAAACAGCTTGTATCCATTTGAGAAAGTGGCAATGGCTGCAGAAGGGGAAATGTGAGGCTGTTAAGCTCTCTTCCTAGACACGGAAAAACAATGCAGATGGTGGGTGGCGTGCTGGAATACACACATGCTGTGCCTCAGAATCAAACACAGTGGAGGCTTTTAATTTTCATTGAAGTAGAACATCAGAGGTTCCAACATTAGTGGAAAATAGGTTGGGTGAAGTAAAATATAAGCCAGTAATTTCAATTGCTTCCAAATATGCAATTAGAACTTTTCTACATTATGATAATTTTGTAATAACCTGTGTCTTTCCTCAAAAGATCCTCCCACAACCTTGGGGATTGATTACATGTATATGGCACTCCAGGAGTGCACCCACAGGATTGCCCCAGCTTAAGATGGCGGTTGAGTATCCCTTATCCAAAATGCTTGGGACCAGCAGTGTTTCAGATTTTGGAACATTTGTGTTACACTTACTGGTTGAGCATCACTAATCCAAAATTCAGGCCAGGTGCTGTGGCTCACACCTGTAATCCCAGCACTTTGGGAGGCCTGAGGTGGGCAGATAGCTTGAGCTGAAGGGTTTGAGAACAGCCCAGGCAACATAGGGTACCCCCATCTCTACAAAAAATACAAAAATTAGCCAGGCGTGGTGGTGCACGCCTATAGTCCCAGCTACTCAGAAGGCTAAGATGAAAAGGTCACTTGAGCCCAGGAGGTCGTGGCTGCAGTGAGCCATAATTGTGCCACTGCACTCCAGCCTAGGTGACAGTGCAAGACCCTGTCTGAAAAAAAAAAAAAATCCAGAATGCTCCAATAAGCATTTCCTTTTTGCATGATCTTTGAGCAACGTGTTGGTGCTCAAGAAATTTTGGATTTTGGGCCAGGTGCAGTGGCTCACGCCTGTAATCTCAGCACTTTGGGAGGCCAAGGCAGGCGGATCACCTGAGGTCAGGAGTTTGAGACCAGCCTGGCCAACATATAGTGAAACCTTGTCTCTACTAAAAACTACAAAAATTATCTGGGCATGGTGGCACATGCCTGTAGTCCCAGCTACTTGGGAAGCTGAGGCAGGAGAATCACTTGAACCCAGAAGGTGGAAGTTGTAGGGAGCCAAGATCATGCCACTGCACTCCAGCCTGGACAACAACAAAAAAAGTCGCTCAACAACAACAAAAGAAGTTTTGGATTTTGATGCATTTCAGATTTGGGGTTTTTGGATTAGCAATGTTTAACCGTGCATACACTTGACCCCTGTAGCCACATGATGTCTAGCTATTGCCCTTGAAAATTTAACCCTAATGAAGGTCCTTGAGATACTACCTTCAAAGTTCCCTAGCCTTAGCATAGTGGTCTTCAGTTAATAAATTTTGAACAAATAGGACATTAGTTCAAGTCTGTTTCCATTAGCTGTTTTGTGTGTAAAGAAAAACAGCTCTCCATGGCTCCCTCCAGCCATGTTTAAGACCTCAGAAATAAGGGGGTCCTGCCTCAGAAGAGCCTAAAAACCTAAAAGGAGAGGTGCTGCCCAAAATCAAATTACAGAGCTGAAGGAGTAAGCTTGGAAGTGGCCATATGACTTGGACAAGCAGAAGTTGATTGTTTTTAAGCCCTTTCAGATTCCAGTCACTTAAAAATAATCATAATAGAGCCCATTACCAAAAGACAAGTCTGAGTTTTCAAAGAACATTAGTAAAAATGCTAATCTGAGCATTGGAATGGTTGCTTGGGCATCTGCACTGGAAATTGACCTTACTGTCTGAAACAAAACAGAGGCGAGGCCTCGTGCCCCTATGGAGAACAGAGAATAAAGGCCTTTTGTAAGCCTTGAGCAAGCTGCAGCTGCTGCCAGTGTTACAAACAAGAAAGTTTTCAACCATGAATCTACCTGGTGAGATAAAGCTGAAAATTCATCTAATTCCAACATATGGGATTGCCCCATAGCTGTGAAACCTTCCAGATAAGAGTGGAATGAACACTCTAAATCATTAAAGTTGGCCCTGGAGAGCAGGGAGCACAGCCTTGTTTCACATGCCTTAAAGAAGCCCATAGGTGAACTTTTACCCAGGTTTCAGATTTCACTGAAAATCTGATTTAAACGTTGCAAAAAGTATGCCCATTTAGAAGATTTCGTCAGTCCTCCACTTTGTTTCAGGATAGTAAATTGAGTCATAAATCACACTTAAATTGAATCCTGAAAACTTTTGGTATTATCAAAAATTTATCAGCTCTGTAGAATGATGGTGTGACAAACATCAAATATTGAGTGGCAGTGTTGAAAAAGAGGCTTTCACCTAATATTGATGATGTTGATTTCTTTGGACATAGTTTTGTGTTTCATTTAAATGTGACTAAGCCCCATGGCTGTATAAGTTTATCCAAAACAACACAGTGCTATTCTACAGGAAGCGAATGTACTACTGCTCAGAAGTGGGAAATGGTGTGGTGTTGAGAGATAGTCTTTGGACCCAAATAGGGCTGAGTTCAAATCCCAGCTCTGTCACATGTAGCTGCATGTTACCTCAGTTTTCTCATCTGCAGAGTGGAGCTAATAGCAGCTGCTCCGTAGGCTGTTATAGTGACTATATGAGGCCAGGCACAGTGACTCACAGTGACTCACACCTATAATCCCAGCACTTTAGGAGGCCAAGGCAGGCAGATTGCTTGATCCCAGAAGTTCGAGACCAGCCTGGCAACATAGCAAGACCCCCATCTCTATTTACAAAAAAAAAAAAAGGTAATTTAAAAAAAGAACATAACGGTGAAGTACCTGGCCCATAGTACATACTCAGTAAATTAGGCCAGGCATGGTGGTTCATGTCTGTAATCCCAGCACTTTGGGAGGCCGAGGCCAGTGGATCACCTGAGGTCAGGAGTTCAAGATCAGCCTGGCCAACATGGTGAAATCCTATCTCTCCTAAAAATACAAAAATTAGCCAGGCATGGTGGTGCACGCCTGTAATCCCAGCTACTCAGGAGGCTGAGACAGGGGAATTGCTTGAACCTGGGAGGTAGAGGTTGCAGTGAGCCAAGATCACACCATTGCACTCCAGCCTGGGTGATGAGTGAAACTCCGTCTTAAAAAAAAAAAAAGGGAAAAAAAATGGTCACTGTTATAGGTTGATACAAAAGTAATTGTATTAAAATACAGTTCTATGTCTTGCTCATTGACACAGTCCCACTACTGAGGAAACAAATTTAGGTCTCTGTCAACTTACTGAGCTAGCTGAAGAAATGAGAGCTGAAAGAGAAATTCACTCTTAACTTTCTTATTTCGTGTCTCATATGTAAGTCCTATCTCTTATCAATGTCCTAACATTTTATTGCTATTTTGGGGAAACTTGAAAATATATTACTCTTCTTTAAAATTATGCTCTCAGACCTTTATGAATTTTTTAGAAGAGTAATCACTATTATTATCTTTAAAGCAAAATTAGGAATGCTTCTGTTCACAAGGTATCAGGATATCGGGACATTGCTGAGTCTGGGTCTGATCAGTAAACGTTATCAATCTGTTCCATTAACCATAAACATCTAGAGGCTAGGAATACCTAACTTCCTGGGAATGCAGCCCAGCAAGTCCCAGCCTCATCTTTCCTAGACCTTACTCAAAATGCTGTTGCTCTGGTTTGACTGTCTCTGACAATAGTAAGTGGCAGATCTGGGATAAGAACGTAGATCTTCTGTTTCTTAGTTTTTGAAGCTCTTACTGAGAATTGTACCTCAAAAATATAGTCCCAGTCATCAGCTGTTTTCTGCCATCAAACACAGCTGATCATCCCATGTTCCACGTCAAAATACTTTCCATTGACCCCAGGAACACTCTTTCTGTTTCCCTCCCAGTTTGAACGCCATGACCCTGTGGATGGGAGAATTACTGAGAGGCAGTTTGGTGGCATGCTACTTGCCTACAGTGGGGTGCAGTCCAAGAAGCTGACTGCCATGCAGAGGCAGCTCAAGAAGCACTTCAAAGAAGGAAAGGTAGGTAGCTTTGGCTGGAGGAAGAAAAGAAACCGTGGGAATGTATGGTTATTATTTAATATGAAGGTATTAACATAATAATGAGAGTATTTCATGAACCAATGATTACACCTAATTCATTTCTGGTACCTGAGGTCCAAAGGGAGAAAAGAAATAAGCAATGGGTGAGGAAGAGGACAGCGTCCAGAATCACCCCAGGTTTCTTGTTCAGGAAAGGATGGCACCAACTGAGATTGAGAATTTTAAAGGAGAGACTGGTTTAGATGGGAAAATAAAGAATTCAGTCATGGGCATCTTAAATTTAAGATGCCTGTGGACTATCCAAGTAGAGATAGTTAGCAAGCAGCTGCATATTCACATTACCTTAGAGGTCTGTGATAGATTTGGGAATCATCAACACATGTTAGAATTACAACCAGAAGAACAGATGAGATTACCCAAGGAGGGTATTTTACAGAAAAGAACTATGGGCCAAGGACAGAATCCAATGGGACACAAACATTTAAGCAGCTCAGGAAGCAAATCTAGAAGAAATGGTTAGCGAATACCTAAAGAAGCCGGGTGCAGTGGCCCACACCTGTAATCCCAACACTTTGGGAGGCTGAGGCAGGTGGATCACTTGAGGTCAGGAGTTCAAGACCAGCCTGGCCAACATGGTGAAACCACATCTCTACTAAAAATACAAAAATTAGCTGGACATGGTGGCGCGTGCCTATAATCCTAGCTACTCGGAGGCTGAGGCACAAGAATCACTTGAAACCGGGAGGCAGAGGTTGCAGTGAGCCAAGATTATGCCACTGCACTCCACCCTGGGCAACAGAGTGAGACTCCATCTCAAAAAAAAAAAGGAATACCTAAAGAGAGTAGTGAAATCAAAGCCAAGGAAATAGAGGGTTCAAGAACTGAGGGGTCTACTGTGTCACATATAACAGCGAGGATCCAGTAAGCTAAAGGTGGTAACATCCATTGGTTTTGGTGAAATGGCAATAATTGGGTGACCTTTGAGAGGGCTGTTTCATTAGAGTGGTCTAGTTGGAAGGCATATTCGATGAAAAGTACAGAAGCAGAGAAAGGAGAGAGGTGGAAGAGGAAGCTCTGGAAAGTGGGAAATCACATAGGCAAATTCCAAGGCAGTGTATTAGCCTGCTGGGGCTACTGTAACAACATACCACAGACTGGGTGGCTTTAACAAGAAAAATTTATTTTCTCACATTCCTGGAGGCTGGAATCCTGTGATGAAGGTGCCAGCTGATTTGGTTTCTGATAAGAGCTCTCCTCCTGCCTTGCAGGTAGCAGCTGCCTTTTCAATGTGTCCTCACACAGGCTTTCCTCAGTGTGTGTACATGAAGAGAGGGAGAAATCTCTTTGTGTTTCTTCTTATAAGAACATTAATCATAGCAGATTAGGGCCCCACCCTTGTGACCTCATTTAGCCTTGTTATTTCCTCTAAGGCCCCATCTCCAAATACAACCACATTGGGCACAGTAGGGGTTAGGGAGGGCTTCAACATATGAATGGGGTAGGGGGTGGGGTCAGTCCATAACAAGCAGGAAAAACAAACCTGGCATGTGTGAAGAACTGAAAAGGGACTAGTTTATATAGAAGGTTCTGAGCAAAAAGGAGAGTGGCCTGAGCTGAGCTCAGAGAGAGATATGAGGAACAGAACATGCAAGACTTCATAGGAATGGAGGGAGTTTGGAGTTTACTCACAGTGCAATGGAACGCCATTAAAGAGTTGTGCTTGCGATAGTTTACTGAGAATGATGTTTTCCAGTTTCATCCATGTCCCTACAAAGGACACGAACTCATCATTTTTTATGGCTGCATAGTATTCCATGGTGTATATGTGCCACATTTTCTTAATCCAGTCTATTGTTGTTGGACATTTGGGTTGGTTCCAAGTCTTTGCTATTGTGAATAGGTTCTCACTCATAGGTGGGAACTGAACAATGAGAACTCATGGACATAGGAAGGGGAACATCACATTCCGGGTACTGTTGTGGGGTGGGGGGGGCGGGGACAGCATTAGGAGATATACCTAATGCTAAATGACGAGCTAATGGGTGCAGGAAATCAACATGGCACATGGATACATATGTAACAAACCTGCACATTGTGCACATGTACCCTAAAACCTAAAGTATAATAAAAAAAAAAAAAAAAAAGAGTTGTGAGTAGTGAAATGACATGGTTGTATCTACGTTTGAAGAGACAATACTTTCCATTGTCTGTTTTATGTTTTTTGGAAAATAGTTTGTTTTTTTTTTTTTTAATGGAAGATAGTTTTATGGAAGATAGTTTGGAGAAGAGCAAGCATAGAAACAAAAAGACTGATAATAAGGCTATTAGAATTTAGGAGATGAGTTAGAGTTTTTTGAGCAGCCTTGAGGTTAGAGACCATGGATTTGTGGAACACAAGCAACACTGCTCTCTGGTACCTTTCAACACCAGCTGCCCCTGGTACAAGGAAAGAAAAGATGGTGGCTGCGCACGGTGGCTCACGCCTGTAATCCTAACACTTTGGGAGGTCAAGACATGCAGATCACCTGAGGTCAGGAGTTCAAGACCAGCCTGGCCAACATGGCAAAACGCTGTCTCTACTAAAAATACAAAAATTAGCCAGGCGTGGTGGTGGGCGCCTATAATCCCAGCTACTCAGGAGGCTGAGGCAGGAGAATCGCTTGAACCCGGGGAAGTGGGGGTGCAGAGGGAGGCAGAGGTTGCAGTGAACCAAGATTGCACCACTTCACTCCAGCCTGGGAGAAAGAAAGAAACTCTATCTCAAAAAAAAGATAGAGAGAAAGAAAGAAAAGATGATAGGACTGAGTCAGTGAGATGAACAAACGGAAGCAGAGACCAGTTAAAAGGTCAGGCCTCATCGGGCATGGTGGCACATACCTGTAATCCCAGCATTTTGGGAGGCCGAGGCAGGAGAATCAAAGTTTAAGACTTGCCACAATGTAAGACGTGTCTTTTCTTTTTATTTTTCTTTTCTTCTTCTTCTTCTTCTTCTTCTTCTTCTTCTTCTTCTTCTTCTT
>NW_026652328.1:743227-782674 GCF_009828535.3 Hylobates moloch
TTCTTCTTCTTCTTCTTCTTCTTCTTCTTCTTCTTCTTCTTCTTCTTCTTCTTCTTCTTCTTCTTCTTCTTCTTCTTCTTCTTATTATTATTATTATTATTATTATTATTTGAGACAGAGTTTCGCTCTTGTTGCCCAGGCTGGAATGCAATGGCGTGATCTCAGCTCATCGCAACCTCCGCCTCCTGGGTTCAAGTGATTCTCCTGCCCAGAAGATCAAGACCAGCTTGGGCAAAGTGGCGAAACCTTGTCTTCACAGAAAATACAAAAACTAGCCAGGCATGGTGGCACATGCCTGTAGTCCCAGCTACTCAGGAGACTGAGGTGGGAGGATCACCTGAGCATGGGGAGGTTGAAGCTGCAGTTAGCTATGACCATGCTACTGCACTCCAGCCTGGGTGACAGAGTGAGACCTTGTCTTAAAAAAAAAAAAAAAGATCCAGGCCTCTAAGAGAACACACACACACAAACACACAAAGCAGTGCTAAGGCTAGAACCCAGATCTTCTCATTCCCAGCCCAATACTCTTCCCACTGGACAATGGCTACCATCTGACCATGACCAAAAATCTAACCTGGCACTAAAAATGTTCCATGAGAGATTTCCAAGTATATTAGTCCATTCTCATGCTGCAAATAAAGACATACTGAGACTGGGTAATGTATAAAGGAAAGAGGTTTCATTTCACAGTTCCACATGGCTGGGGAGGCCTCACAATCATGGCGGAAGGCAAAGGAGAAGAAAAGACATGTCTTATGGCTGGGCGCAGTGGCTCATGCCTGTAATCCCAGCACTTTGGGAGGCCTAGGCGGGCAAATCACCTGAGGTCAGGAGTTGGAGACCAGCCTGACCAACATGGAGAAACCCCCTCTCTACTAAAAATACAAAAAGTTAGCCTGGCGTGGTGGCGCATGCCTGTAATCCTAGCTACTCAGGAGGCTGAGGCAGGAGAATCACTTGAACCCAGGAGGCGGAGGTTGTAGTGAGCCGAGATTGCGCCATTGCACTCCAGCCTGGGCAACAGAGCAAAACTCCATCTCAAAAAAAAAATGAAAAGACATATCTTACATTGTGGCAGGCAAGAAAGAGAGCATGTGCAGGGGAACTCCTTTTTATAAAACCATCAGATCTTGTGAGACTTACTCACTATCACAAGAACAGCACAGGAAAGACCTACCCTCATGATTCAATTACCTTCCACCAGGTCCCTTCCACGACACATGGGCATTATGGGAGCTACAATTCAAGATTTGGGTGGGGACACAGCCAAACCATATCACCAAGGTAGTGTGGCATGGTAGGCATGAAGATGGAAAACTTGAGATCAACTTCTGCCTCAGAGGTTTCCATAGTCATTAGACAAATCACTTAACCTTATTGGCCTCATGAATTGAGAGGCTTATCCGAGATGCTTGCTGTAAGGGCCCTTCTAGCTTTAAAGATTCAGTAATTGAAAATAAGATAGAGGATTGCTAGTGCTTGTTCCAGTTTTCCTAGTTAGTCTTTGTGCAAGAAATGTTGCATGCATAGCATTGCCCCAACTTGGTGGAAAACCATTCTTATCAGCCAGACTTTTTCCTCCTTGTCTTGGATATTGAAAAGTTGAAAGGACCTCTGAACCAGGCTGTGGGCTGAAAATGAAGGCAGGCTGGCTCTGAGAGGAAGTGTCAGCTTCTCTGAACTCAGTCCAGCCTTTTCCCACAGCAGGTGTTCTCTTGGCTGTGGGGAAAACTCATCATTAATGGAAAGTGACAGAGAAAAAACATTTATCTCCCATAGAGCACTTCTGCACTACCCAATACTTAGCTCATATCTGTTGGAAATCATAATTTCAAAAAACTGATTACGAATGTATAGGTGGATTTTTAAGCCCCTATCCTGGAAGAATAGTGTTTACATTCAGATATGCTCGTTTATTTAGACCACGCTTATTTTTAAAGGTTGGTCCAGATATTGATTTGACTTTAATTATCTATCATAATAGGTGAATTCATATTTCATTATGAATTTATACTTAAAAGCAATAAGGGGCATTGGAGGCATCTCCCTTGAAGGAATAGAGTATTTGAGCATTGACAGGAGTTAATTTAGGATCTGAAGACCTTGCAAAAGGGCTCTAAAATGAAAGGACAAATTTTGTCAGATGATGAAAATCTGCGGTGTTAAATTACTTTTGGCCCAGAATTCCTAGCCTGTGTTAGCAACGAGATTAAGATTGATTGTCCTCTCATGTTGATTAAATAGTTTGTGAACATAGCAATTAACTGAAGTGAGTGTCAATGAAGGGCCTTTGCTCCTAAGGTTACGAGTCCATCTCTCTAGGACCATTTCCTATAAAAGGGGAATCACCATCTGCTTTCTCGTTGCTTCTTTTATTCCACTTTGGATTTGTTAACATGAAAATGTAAGTTTTCATTTGGCTGACATTAATCAGTTTCTGTGCGAGGTTCTATATCAAGATATCAAACAAGACCTAAGAGATTGAAGGTCCTAGTGGTGGTATTAAATTTTTGTATATAAATTAATGACCATGCAATGTTTCACAGCCATTTTTCTCTTTCTTTCTAACAGCCTTGTTAGACTGTGCTTTTGAGAATATAGAGACAGAGAAGTTAATAACCCATTCAGAGTCTGGTCTAAAATCCAAGGCTTCCTATTCCAGATCTTGTCTTTTCCATAAGAAAGTGCTGTTTCTCCTAATCATACTCTTCCTATAAAGCAGAGCTTCCCTACAATAGGATCACTTGAGGAATTTTTAAGGAATGTGGTTATTTGGGCTCTCTTCAAATCAATTAAATCAGAGGCTCAGTAGGTGGGTCCGGGCATCAGTGTTTTGGGGTTTTCTTAACCCTCTGCATGAGAAATTCCAGAAGTGTTTCTTAAAGGGTAATATGGTTTGGCTGTGTCCCCACCCAAATCTCATGTTGAATTGTAGTTGCCATAATCCCCATATGTCCTGGGAGGGAACAGGTGGAGATAATTGAATCATGAGGCAGTTTCCCCCATCCTGTTCTCATGACAACGAGTTAGTTCTCATGAGATCTGATGGTTTTATAAAAGGCTTCCCCCTTCACCAGGCACTCATTCTTCTTCCTGCTGCCATGTGAAGGATATGTTTGCTTCCCCTTCTACTATGACTATAAGTTTCCTGAGGTGTCCCTAGCCCTGCAAAACTATGAGTCAATTAAAACTCTTTCCTTTATAAATTACCCAGTCTCAGGTATGTCTTTATTAACAGCATAAGAACGGACTAATACAAAGGGTCCTCAGGTAAATCTAATGTGCAGTGAGACTTGTGAGCCACTGCCGTAGGGATGCAATGCTCCATCAGTGTCTCTAGCTGTTTTATCCCTAAGTAATAGTTTGAAGAACTGGGGAACCTGCCATGCTCGACAAAAATTACTCAATTGATGCTCTGAACAACCACCATGCTTTTATTTAACAAGGAGTTTTCTGAGACTTCATAAATATAATTCACAGTGGTGATCCTCTATGTTTATGAGTGCAGAAGCTACTAACTAGTAACTTCTTAAGGATGAAATTGAAAATTATAACTCAGTTCAATGGCAGACATTGCTGTGTGCAAGACACTAAGCCAGGTGCTGTGAAAAAGACCATCCCTTATCCTTACAACTATATATATATATAATTATATATATTATATATAAAATATATATAATATATATATATATTTAAAAATATATATATATATTTTTTGAGATGGAGTCTCGCTCTGTTGCCCAGGCTGGAGTGCAGTGGCCTGATCTTGGCTCACTGCAAGCTCCACCTCCCGGGTTCATGCCATTCTCCTGCCTCAGCCTGCCGAGTAGCTGGGGCTACAGGTGCCCACTGCCACGCCCGGCTAATTTTTTTGTATTTTCAGTAGAGACGGGGTTTCACCATGTTAGCCAGGATGGTCTCGATCTCCTGACCTTGTGATCCACCCGACTTGGCCTCCCAAAGTGCTGGGATTACAGGCGTGAGCCACCACACCCAGCACAACTATATATATTTCTTAAGTGTGTAATAATCTAGTAAGAGAAAAATATGTATGCAAAGAACTCTATAATTCTATATTCACATGTATATTCAATATTTATTGAGCACCCACTATGTGCCAGGCACTCTTCTAAATACTGGGAATGCGGTAATGAGCACACCAGTGTCTGCTTCATAGAACTTAGCATTCCTACTGGAACAAAACAGATTTTAAGCAAATATAAAGCAAGACAACTCACTTAGCTTTGAGCTTCTTGAGAGCTTGCCTTATTAATCTTTGCATGTCCTCTGTATGGTGGTGGTAAATGCTTGTCAAATGTAATGATAAATGTGTTGATTACTCTATTAAAGGTATGAGATCTTTTTGAATCACTAAGGAGGAAGATTAGAGCCAGCTGAAGAGACCAAGTAAGATTTCTTGGAGGAAGTACAATTTGAACTTGGCCTTAAACGTGGAGTAGGATTTCGACAAGCAGAAGTTTATAAAGACATTTGCTTTTGCTAAGTGTTTCCCGTCATAGCCCTATCCCCAACAGCCTTCTGTGTGTATGATTGCTTATTAATTCTGCTACTAACCATTAAGCAGTTAGTACTTATCAAACAGTTCTAATAAAACTATTAGATGATTAAGTTTTCATATCATCTGTGGATAATATATATGAGCTCTCTTTTTTCACTTATTCTCAGATATTTGAACCACATTAGTCATCTGTGGAATATCAGATTCTAGAAATTGCTAGCATACCCCTTGAAAACTCACTAACTCCAAATATTAGGTGCCCACCAGTCACTATGTAGTATAGCATGTGAAATGTGGCCATAAAACTAAAAAGACTAGAACTCTACTTTTCTTTTTTTTTGTTACTAATTAGCTTTGAAACCTGTACTTCCCCCAAAGGAGTACTAAGCTATGAATTACTGTAGGAGATTTAGTTTTTTAGAGATTTTTTTTTTTAGAGTTTTCCCTCTATTATTTTCCCGTTTTTTCCCCACAATGAATTTCATTTACATCAACTTTTCCCCTATTCCCTATCCCTCAAGATCCTACACATTCCAGAGAAGACAGCCTACTTCAGAGCTTAGTAGAATAAATTCATTATCACTAGTTCTGTAGTAATGAGCCTGCCAAATTACTAAGGACTCATACCTACCACTTACTGAGTACTTTCTGTGTACTAGACATTTTACATGTCTTTTCTGTCTACCTGCTTGGTAGATACTAGGTAGAATTATAATTTTTCAGATGAAAAATAGTCTTCTGAGCCTTAGTTATTAACCTGAGATCAACACTGTCTTAGGAAGGCGGCACCAGGGTTCAAAGCTTTATTCTTATTCCAGAGTCCATAGCCTTCCTACTAATCATCCTGTTTGTTGCCACTCCTTATTCTCCATGGCTTAAATAAGCACAAGTTTTTAGGCAAACAAAACCAGTGTTGCCAGATGCCAGCCTAAGATTCTTAGGAAGATAGCTAAAAAGGTTAAGTTATGGAAGCAGATGGTGGAAGACCGTAAATCCCAGGCTAAGAAGTTTGGGGGTTTACCCAATTGACAGTAGGAAATCATGGACATATTGTGAGCGGAAGGGATGAAGATATGAAGAAAGTGATGTTTCAGAAAGATTAGATACCTGTAGAAATGTAAGTAACAGAAATGGTATAATTTCCCCTGCTGCCAGGCAACAGTTGAAGAGAATTCTGGGGTTTGCAATAGGAATATGCTTTATTAGAGCAAGACAGGCATAGTAATACCTCTGAAAGTTACCCAAGAAATAGGTAACATGGGCTACATGTAGGACAGGGTTCAGAAAGAATTGCTTTGTACCTGGTATAAAAATATTAATTAAAATTGTTTTAAAACTAAGCAGGAGAGGCTGGGTGCAGTGACTCACGCCTGTAATCCCAGCACTTTGGGAGGCCAAGGTAGGTGGATCACCTGAGATCAAGAGTTCAAGACCAGCCTGGCCAACATGGCGAAAGCACATCTCTACAAAAAATACAAAAAATCAGCTGGCCATGGTGACAGGTGCCTGTAATCCCAGCTACTTGGGAGGCTAAGGCAGGAGAATTGCTTGAGCCCGGGAGGCGAAGGTTGCAGTGAGCCAAGATTTGCTCCATTGCACTCCAGCCTAGGCAACAGAGCGAGACTCTGTCTCAAAAAAAACTAAGCAGGAGATTGAGCAGAGGATACATGACAAGAATGGTGAGAGGCATGGGATATAAGGAAGTAAGGAGACTGTTTTTTTCAGTGGGCCATAGACAGAACTTGGGCAATTAGATTGTCTTCTGGTAGATGGATTTGCTATGACTGATTAAAAGGCAGGATGAGGGAATCATCTGTTACAGTGTGTTTGCACTCATCATGGCCTGTCAGCATTAGATATCTCGCTTTACAGCTGACTCCAAAGGAAGCTACATTTTCCTTTTCTCATCTACTCTGACTGCTTCGTATTTTTTAACAACTTTTTTGAGGTATAATTTATATATCATAAGTTATCCATTTTAACTGTACAATTCAATGATTTTTAGTAATTTTAGTGAATTTTAGTAAATTTGCAGTTATGCAATTATCACTGCCATTCAGTGTTAGAACATTTCCATCACCCCAAAAAGATCCCTCCTGCTAGCTTTCAGTCAATCCTCATTTCTACCCTACCCCCAGGCAACTATAAAATGGCTTTCAGTCTGTATAGACTTGCACTTACTGGACATTTCATATAAATACAATAATATAATAAGGTAGTCTTTTGTGTCTGGCTTCTTTTACTTAGCACAATATTTTTTAAGTTTATGTAGATGCTTATATTAATAGTTCATTACTTTCTATTGCAGAAGAGTAAATAGTATTTTATTGCTTAGATATACTAAATTTTATTTATCCATTCACATTTGGATTGTTTCCAGTTTTGGGCTATTAGGAATAATGCTGCTGTGAACATTGCATACAAGTCCTCCTGCAGACCTGTGTTTTCATTTTTGTTGAAGATTCCTAGGAGTGAAATAGCTGGGTTGTATGGTAAATTTAATTTTTTGAGAATCTGCTACACCGTTTTCCAAAGTGGCGGAACCATTTCACATCTCCATGTGAATGTACGAGAGTTCCAGTTTCTCCACACCCTCATCAACACCTGTTATTGTCTGTCTTCTTTATTACAGTCATTCCAATAGGTGTGTAGTGGTATATCATTGTGATTTTAATTTGTATTTTCTAATGATACTAAGCATTGTTTCGTGTACTTATTAGCCATTCACTTGTCTTGTTTGGTAAACTGTCTATTCAAATCTTTTTCTAAATCAGGTTGTTGGTCTTCCCATATATTGAGTTATAATAGTTGTTTATATAATTCTGGATACAAGTCCTTTTTTTTTTTTATTTTTTGAGACAGGGTCTCCCTCTGTCACCCAGGCTGGAGTGCAGTGGCACAATCTCAGCTCACTTGAACCTCTGCCTCCCAGGTTCAAGCAGTTCTCCTGCCTCAGCCTCCTGAGTCGCTAGGATTACAGGTGCCCACCACCACAGCCTGGCTAATTTTTGTACTTTTGGTAGAGATGGGTTTTCACCATATTGGTCAGGCTGGTGTCGAACACCCAGCCTCAGGTGATCCGCCCACCTTAGTGTCCCAAAGTGCTGGCATTACAGGCGTGAGCCACTGCGCCCGACCTGGATTCAAGTCCTTTACCAAATATATGATTTTCAAGCATTTCCTCCTAGCTTGTGATTTTTCTATTTTCTCATTATTTTGAAGCACAAATTTTTAAAATTTTGATGAAGTCTAACCAATCAGTTTTTTTTTTCCTTTATGGATTGTGCTTTGGGTGTCATCCAAGAACTCTTGCCTTAGTCAAGGTCATGAAGATTTGCTCCTATGTGGTTTTTTTTGTTTTGTTTTGTTTTTATTTTTGTTTTTGTTCTTTTTTTGAGACAGAGTTTCACTGTTGCCCAGGCTGGAGTGCAGTGGCACGATCTCGGCTCACTACAACCTCCACCTCCTGGGTTCATGCAATTCTCATTCCTCAGCCTCCCGAGTAGCTGGGATTACAAGCACATGCCACCATGCCTGGCTAATTTTTGTATTTTTAGTAGAGACAGGGTTTCGCCGTGTTGGCCAGGCTGGTCTCAAACTTCTGGGCTCAAGTGATCTGCCCGCCTTGGCCTCCCAAAGTGCTGGGATTACAGGTGTGAGCCACTGTGCACTGTGCTCAGCCTCTCCTGTGTTTTCTTCTAAAAGTTTTATCCACTGCTTTTTTTTTTTTTTTTTTCTGGAGACAGAGTTTTGCTCTTGTCGCCCAGGCTGGAGTGCAATGATGCGATCTTGGCTCACTGCAACCTTCGCCTCCCAGGTTCAAGCAATTCCCCTGCCTCAGCCTCCCGAGTAGCTGGAATTGCAGGTGTGTGCCACCATGCCCAGATAAGTTTGTATTTTTAGTAGAGATGGGGTTTCACCATGTTTGGCCAGGCTGGTCCCGAACTCCTGACCTCAGGTGATCCACCCGCCTCAACCTCCCAAAGTGCTGGGATTACAGGCATGAGCCACCACACCTGGCCCTGCTTTTAGTTTTGAAAGACAATTCTATTTACTTGCTTAACAACTTCCTAATGTTAAATTCATTTTTCAACATCCTAAAGAAATATCGCTGTTGTCTACAAACTATTATTAATCTTATCTTCTTTTTATAGTCACCTAGTGCCCGGTTTATATAAATCTGTCTTTCCAAAGGTAGATAGATAACCAGTTTGTTGAACAATTAGTCACAGTAACTCCTCTAAGAGACAGTTCCTTTTGATTATTATGTCTGCAGTTCTAGTCACCTGCCAATAGATTGTTTCATAAGCTGTAGCCTTCTTGTCCAAGCAACTCAATTTTCAATAAGCATATCCTTTCTCTTTCTATCTTTCCAGCCACAAAGCTCATGTTATCATCTTACTCTAGCTTTCTTCTAATAGCCCTCTGGATTTTTACCATAGTAGTTACCAAAAAAATAAGAATTTTGTGACTGACATCATCTTCTCTTTAAGGAGGCCTATCTGAATAGTAAGCTCCATAAAATCAAGACCTGTGTCCAGTGCAATTTCCCTCAATGTTCTTGGCATAATGCTAAGTGATTAGTAAGTGCTCAATAAAATTTTTTATTATATCTTTGTGATAAAAGTATAGTGATGTATATTTAGATTTAATAGTTATATAATGTGATTTGCAGCCCACTGTTTTTCTAAATCACCGAATGAATAGCCATTCAGTTTAGATTGTTCTCTCTCTCTCTGTCCTCAGATAGTTCTCAGCATAAGCACTCTGGTCTTGAACTGTAGTATTTGATGTTTCAGAGTGTTTGTTAGAAACTAACAAACTTTAGAGGTTGTTTATCATCAGAGTGGGACACATTTCCTCTACCATGCCCTAACTGTTTTAGGAATTTTATGTTAACCTTTTAGCCTCAAATACCCTTTCAATAACTTAGTCCCCTAACTCTCTAACTCCTACAGGATTTTATACCTTAATAAGAAAAGTAACTGTAATCCCAGCACTTTGGGAGGCCGAGGCGGGTGGATCACGAGGTCAGGAGATCGAGACCATCCTGGCTAACACGGTGAAACCCCGTCTCTACTAAAAAAAATACAAAAAATTAGCTGGGTGCAGTGGTGGGTGCCTGTAGTCCCAGCTACTCGGGAGGCTGAGGCAGGAGAATGGCGTGAACCCAGGAGGTGGAGATTGCAGTGAGCCGAGATCACGCCACTGCACTCCAGCCTGGGCGATAGAGTGAGACTCCGTCTCAAAAAAAAAAAAAGAAAAGTAAAAGAGCTTTAGCATGTTGTGTGTGTGTGTGTGTGTGTGTGTGTGTGTGTGTGTGTTGTGTGTGGTAAAATACACATCTATTTCCAGAACCCGTTCACCTTCCCAAACCGGAACTCCTTACTATTAAATAATAGTTCCTCATTCTTCTCCTCCCAGCTCCTGACAACCACCATCTTTGACTACTCTCAGTACCTCATTTAAGTGCAGTCATATAGTATGTGGCTAGTTTATTTCACTTGGCATAATGTCTTCAAGGCCCATCATCCTGTAGCTTGTGTCAGAATCTTCTTCCTTTTAAAGGCTAAATGATATTCCATTGTGTGTATATGCCGCATTTTGTTTATCCATTCATCCATCAGTAGACTATTGGGTTGCCTCCACCTTTGTGTGTCTTTTGATGGTGGGGAAAGGAAGATTATTAGTGTGTCCATCCACAAGCAATGATATTGTACAACCTGTACTTCTAATCCTATGGGATTCTCTTCTAAATTTGATTCTAGCTAGTGCCTACATTAAATAGCATACTATGGCATCCATAATGAGACCTAACTCTGGGTGCTCTAAGGCAAAGCCAAGAGAGTGACCTCAAATTAGGGAAAAAGCATATAATATAGGCCTTCCAGTCCACTACCAAAAATTACAACACTTGGTACATAGTAGGTACTCTATAAATGTTTGTTTTTTGTTTTTTGGTTGTTTTGTTTTCAGACAGTTTCCCTCTTGTTGCCCAGGCTGGAGTGCAATGGCGTGATCTCAGCTCACCACAACCTCTGCCTCCCAGGCTCAAGCGATTCTCTTGCCTCAGCCTCCCAAGTAGCTGGGATTGCAGGCATGTGCCACCATGCCTGGCTAATATTTTTGTATTTTTAGTAGAGACAGGGTTTCTCCGTGTTAGTCAGGCTGGTCTCGAACTCTCGACCTCAGGCGATCTGCTCACCTCAGCCACCCAAAGTGCGGGGATTACAGGCGTGAGCCACCGTGCCTGGCCAGTACTCTATAAATGTTTGAATAAATGCTAAGTACAGATGCACCACTGTTCATAATTGCCAAAAATTGGAAACAGCCCAAATAGAATGGATAAACAAATTGTGGTATAGTCACACAATGAAATACTTTACAGCAATAAAAATGAATGAACTACAGATACACACAAAAACATGAACAAATCTTAAAGAGAAAAGTCATATATAACAGAATGCCTACTGCATGATTCCATTTCTACTGTTCCACAACAAATAAAATTAAGCAACAGTTTTTGTAAGTATGCTATTTACATATAAAAATGCTATTTTTTTAAAAAAAGGAAATGAATTCCCTAAAAGTCAGAATAGTGGTTATTGTCAGTAGGGGTTGGTCAGGGGCTGAAGTTTATGATTAGGAAGGGACATGTTGTGGGGAGAGAGGAGGCTTCTGAGATGCTGATAATAGTCTGTTCCTTGACCTAAATGAAGGTTCTGTGGGTGTTCACTTTGCAAGAGTTTGATAAGTTGTACATTTATGTTTTATGCGCCTTTCTATATAGTCATCATATTCCACAATAAAGTTTTTTAATTTCTATGATTCTAAGGAAAAAAAATTATAAAAGATCATACAGTCTTTTTTGTTGTGTTTTGTTTTTGAGACAGCGTCTAGCCCCGTCACCCAGGCTGGAGTGCTGTGGCATGATCTCAGCTCCCTGCAACCTCTGCCTCCCAGGCTCAAGCGATCCTCCCACCTCAGCCTCCCAAATAGCTGGTACTACAGGCACATGCTACCACACTTGGCTAACTTTTTAAATATTTTTTGTGGAGATGAGGTTTCACCATGTTGCCCAGGCTGGTCACTGAGCTCAAGTGATCCTCCTGCCTTGGCCTCCCAAAGTGCTGGGATTACAGGCATGAGTCACTGCACCCAGCCTCATACAGTCTTTTAGCTTTCAGTTTGATAAGATGAGAAACATACAATTGACCCAGTTTGGAGAGTACCAGGAAAGAACTGTAGATTGTATTAGGATTTCCTTATTACTGATTTCCTGATGTGAGTTCCTGGGCTCTGTAGTTTGGGAAAATGAAAATTGCAGGAGGAGCAGCACTAAGTAGAAGCCAGTCTACATCTGCAGCCCTTTAAGGACCTGATGCTTCATTAAAAGGCATTAACATCAGTGTCTGGGATATCTAGGACATTTCCCAGTGTTTTCCCTTCTTAGAAACTGCATTCATTTCCATCACAGCATGATGTGTGGGAAGCAGGGAAAAGGCAAATAGGACAAATCTTCCCCCCTATAAAGGAATTTCCAGTGGCCCCTATTTCTATAACTACTTTTTCTCGATGCATCATAGAAAGTAGAATTAGAGATCAGCAAATCTTTAAACAGCTTTTGAAAGAAAAATCTTCATTCACAGAATGTCATTAGATTAAAGTTAAGTGGCAAATTACTTTGTGAGTAGCTTTTAAATTGAGATAACGAACAGCTTCCCCATTACTTGGGTTTTGCTAAATACCAACACCCTTCCCCTGTATATCACTGACTTTGGTGATTCTTTAATTCGCTTAAGCCTCAAAAAGCTCAGCTGGCCTGTGAGCAGACTATTAAACTGGAAGTCCTGACTCTGATTTTACTTCTTAAGATGTATAACAGGTCAAGTAGCTATAGCCCAATTAGGAAGTGTCATAATTGATAGTGTGTCTAATTGGAGAGCACAGTTAGAAATATTTTCATTAGGCCAGGTGTAGTGGCTCAGACCTATAATCCCAGCACATTGGGAGGCTGAGGCAGGTGAATCACTTGAGGTCAGGAGTTCGAGGCCAGTCTGGCCAACATGATGAAACCCTGTTTCTACTAAAAATACAAAAATTAACCAGGCGTGGTGGTGCACACCTGTAATCCTAGCTACTCGGGAGGCTGAGGCAGGAGAATTGCTTGAACGTAGGAGGCGGAGGTTGCAGTGAGCCAAGATCATGCCATTACACTCCAGCCTGGGTGACAGAGCAAAACTCCGTCTCAAAAAAAAAAAAAAAAGAAATATTTTCATTAAGATATTCAGCCATCACTGTAAGCAGCTTTCTCAGATTTTACATGTGAGAGGGAAGCAACTAGCCAGTTTGCCTTTCTCAGGGTAGAATTCAAGAGTTTTGTTCCCCTGCTATTTATGAATTTGACATTCCTTGACTAATGTATTCAGTTTCTGTTCTAGACATGAGCATGAATTTCTGATTTGCAGACGTGAATCACTGCCTATGCATATCGTGCTGCTTTTTGTTACAGGTCCTGCCTTACCTTGCTCTCTCTCCTCTTTCAGGGTCTGACATTTCAGGAGGTGGAGAACTTCTTTACTTTCCTAAAGAACATTAATGATGTGGACACTGCATTGAGTTTTTACCATATGGCTGGAGCATCTCTTGATAAAGGTAATGAAACTCAAAAAGTGTTTTTTTGAAGGTATGAACATTGGGTCTGTAATCTCTTAGTGACTGCCCCTCCTGAACAGTAAAAGGTAAGTTTTTCTTGGCATCCTTGAAATGTGTTTTGATTTGTTGACATTGTATGAGCCTTGCATTTCACCCTGAGATGCCTAGTTCAGTGAATATATTTTCTTGTGCTAAGGCCGTAGTCTGGGCAGGTGCCCATCTTTAAATGACTAACCTTGAAAATAAGCATCTAAGCTGAGGCACAGGGCATGAAGCTGCAGAACTTCCCCTATCTGAGCCAGAGTCATTATATATACAATGTGAAGCTAAAGTCACTATACAACTTAAGTTACGTCTTTGATGAGAAGGAATACTTTAGTTTATTTCTTATATTAAGACTTTTTTTAAGACAATATGACTCTGAGAATAGCACCCCGCTCCTTTGGCTTACTTCATAGAAATTCAGTTACAGTTTGTACAGGCAACGTGAGAGCACGGAGTAATTGAAAGCACAATTTTTCCCTCAACATTTCATTATGAAAATTTTTAAACATTCAGAACAGTTGAAATAATTATCTAAATAACATCCACATATTCAGCTCAACTGACATTTTGCTATATTTGCTTGATCGTATGACTATGCATATTTTCATCTCTCTAAGTAATCATCAATCTTATTTGACATGTTCAAAGTAAGTTGCAGATGTAAGTATACTTCACTCCCAATTACTTCAGTATGAATATTAACTAAAGTTCAAGATTCATTTAAAGTTCTTTCGGGCCCCTTCACAGTTTTTGCCCCCACTCACCAAGAGGCAACCTTTGTACTGTATATTTTTCCACCATAGATTAATTTTGCTTTTTCTAGAACTTCATACATTGGAATTATATAAATGTACACTCCTTCTAAGGTTTCACTCAATGTTTTTGAGATCCATCTCTGTTGTGTGTCAGTAGTTTAATCCTTTTTTATGATGAGTAGTAACCCATTGTATGAATATAGTCAGGCATGGTGGTTCATGCCTGTAATCCCAACACTTTGGGAGGCCGAGGAAGTAGATCACCTGAGGTCAGGAGTTCAAGACCAGCCTGGTCAACATGGCGAAACTCCATCTCTACTAAAAAAGCCAAGCGTGGTGGTGTATGCCTGTAGTCCCAGCTACTTGGAAAGCTGAGGCAGGAGAATTGCTTGAATCTGGGAGGCAGAGGTTGCAGTGAGCCAAGATTGTGCAGGATTGCTTGAGCCCAGGAGTTTGGGACCAGCCTGGGCAACAAAGTGAGACCCCATCTCTCTCTTTTTTTTTTTTAATAAGGGGTATATGAACATATATGAAAGTCCTGAAATGTCAGCTATTGTAAATGCTGCCAACTTGGTCTTCTTTTTCAAGATTACTTTGGATATTCTAGGTCGTTTGTATTTCCATATAAATTTTAGAATCAGCTTGTCACTTTCTACGCCAAAAAAGTGGAATTGTGATTACAGTAACATCGAGTATGTAGATCAATTTGGGAAGAATCAACACCTTAGTGTAATATAGCATCTTATAATTCACGAGCATAATATATCTCCCCATTTTTTAAGGTCTCATTTTCTCTCAGCAGTGGTCTTATAGTTTTTTTTTTTTTTTTTTTTTTTTTGAGACGGAGTCTTGCTCTGTCTCCCAGGCTGGAGTGCAGTGGCACAATCTCAGCTCACTGCAAGCTCTGCCTCCCGGGTTCACGCCATTCTCCTGCCTCAGCCTCTCCGAGTAGCTGGGACTACAGGCGCCCGCCACCACGCCCGGCTAATTTTTTTTTGTATTTTTAGTAGAGACGGGGTTTCACCGTGGTCTCGATCTCCTGACCTCGTGATCCGCCCGCCTCGGCCTCCCAAAGTGCTGGGATTACAAGCGTGAGCCACCGCGCCCGGCTATAGTTTTATTAATACAGGTCTTGCACATATATTTTTAAAATTTATGCTTAAGTATTTTATGGTTTTCGATCCAATTATAAATGGAATTGGTTTTATTTTATTTTCTAATTGTTTGCTGCTAATATTAAAATATAACTGATTTTTATATATTAATTTTATATTCTGTAATTTTGCTAAATTCACTTATTCTTCTAGTTGTTTTGTAGATTCCTCAGGTTTTTCTATGTAAATAATCCTATCATCTTAAAACAGAGATAGTTTCATCTCCTTTTTAAAAAAAAAATTTATGGCTTTTTTTTTCCTGCTTTATTGCACTTGCTTACCCCACCAATACAATATTGAATAGAAGTGGTGAGAGTGGACATCCTTGGCTTCTTTCTGAACTTTAGAGAAAAGTATTCAATAATGTACCATTAAATTGGATATTAGATTAGATTTTTCATAGTTGCTCGTCGTCAGATTAAGAAAATTATTTTCTCTTATTTGAAAAGGGTTTTTGTCATCAATGGCTCCTGTATTATGTCAAATATTTTTTCTACATATATTGAAATGGTCATATGGCTTTTCTGCTTTATTATTTTAATATGGTAGATGACATTGACTGTTTCTTATCCTGAAATAAACCTAATTTGTAATGATGTATTAGCTTTTTTAATGTATTACTAGACTTGATTTCCTAACATTTTGTTAAATATTAAGAGATATTGGTCTGTAGTTTTATTTTTTTTTTTGTAATGTCTTTTCAGGTTTTATATCAGAGTATTCTATCCTCATAAAATGAGTTAGGGACTGGGCACGGTGGCTCACTCCTGTTATCCCAGCACTTTGGGAGGCCAAGGCAGGTGGATCACCTGCAGTCAGGAGTTCGAGACCAGGCTGGCCAACATGGTGAAACCCTGTCTCTACTAGAAATACAAAAAATTAGCTGGGCATGGTGGTAGGTGTCTGTAATCCCAGCTACTCAGGAGGCTGAGGCAGGAGAATCACTTGAACCTGGGAGGTGGAGGTTGCAGTGAGCCGAGATCACGCCATTGCACTCCAGTCTGGGCGACAAGAGCAAAACTCTGTCTCTAAATTAATTAATTAATTAAATTAAATAGGCCAGGCATGGTGGCTCATGCGTGTAATCCCAACACCTTAGGAAGCTGAGACGGGCAGATCACCTGAGGTCAGGAGTTCAAGACCAGCCTCGCCAACATGGTGAAACCCCGTCTGTAACTAAAAATAACAAAAAGTAGCCAGGCGTGGTGGCACATGCCTGTAGTCCCAGCTACTTGGGAGGCTGAGGCAGGAGAATCACTTGAACCCGGGAGATGGATGTTGCAGTGAGCTGAGATCGTGCCACTGTACTCCATACTGGGTAGCAGAGCAAGACTCCATCTCAAAAATAATAATTAAATAAGTAAATAAATAAAATGAGGGAGTTTTTCCTTCTCTATTTTCAGAAGAAGTTTCTGTAAGATGAGTGTTGTTTCTTTCTGAGCTGTATTTGATAGAATTCATCAGTGAAACTATCTGGACCTGCCAATTTCTTTCTGAAAAGGTTTTGATAATTTAATTTTTTAAGTAAATATGTAAGGTTTGTTATTTTATATGAATTTTAGGTTATATTTTTGAATAATTTGCCCATGTCATCTACGTTATTGAATTTATTGACATGAAGTTGTTCATAATATTCCATTATTATCCCTTTGATGTCTGTAGAATCTGAAATCCCCTTTTACTCCTACTGTTGGCAAATTATGACTTCTCATTCTTTTTTAAAAAAATGTTTCTTACTCAGTCTACCTAGGGGTTTAGCAATTTTGTTAATCTTTTCAAAGAACCGATTTTTGACTTTGTTACTTTTCTCTATGGTTTGTTGCCTATTGAGTTGGTTTCTGCTCATACCTTTGTTACTTATTCCTTCACTTATTTTCAGTAAATATTATTTTGTTTTTCTAAGCTTCTTAAGATGGAACCTTACTTACCTTTTCTAAGGTAATCTTGTGAAGCTATAAATTTCCCTATAAACACTGCTTTAGTCTGGGCGTGGTGGCTCACGCCTGTAATTCCAGCACTTTGGAAGGTGGGTGGATCACTTGAGGACAGGAGTTCGAGACCAGCCTGGCCAACAGGGTGAAACTCCATCTGTACTAAAAATACAAAAACTAGCCAGGCAAGGTGGCACGCACCTGTAACCCCAGCTACTGGGGAGGCTGAGGCAGGAAAATTGCTAGAACCCAGGACGCAGAGGTTACAGTGAGCTGAGATCTCACCACTCTACTCCAGCTTGAGAGACAGAGGAAGACTCTGTCTCCAAAAAAACAAACAAACAAAAAACACATAACCAAAAAATAAAAAACACATACACTGCCGGGCGTGGTGGTTCACGCCTGTAATCCCAGCACTTTGGGAGGCTGAGGTGGGCAGATCACGAGGTCAGGAGATCAAGACCATCCTGGCTAACACAGTGAAACCCCGTCTCTACTAAAAATACAAAAAATTAGCCGGATGTGGTGACGGGCACCTGTAGTCCCAGCTACTTGGGAGGCTGAGGCAGGAGAATGGCGTGAACTCATGAGGTGGAGGTTGCAGTGAGCCGAGATCGCGCCACTGCACTCCAGCCTGGGCAACAGAGCGAGACTCCGTCTCAAAAAAAAAAAAAAAAACACACACACACACACAATTTTGGTATGTAGTATTTTTTATATCATCCTGTTCAAAATATTTTCTATTTATTAGGTAAATTCGTGGACTATTTAAAAGTATGTTGTTTAACTTCCAAATATTTTCTTTTAGCTGCATGTGGTGGCTTACACCTATAATCCCAACAGTTTGGTAGGTCAAAGCAGGAGGATCACTTGAGGCCAGGAGTTCAAAGCCAGCCTGGGCAACATAGCAAGACCTTGTATAAAAAATTTAAAAATTCAAATTAATTTTTTTTTTTTTTTTTTTGAGACAGAGTTTCGCTCTGTCGCCAAGGCTGGAGTGCAGTGGCGTGATCTCGGCTCACTGCAACCTCCGCCTCCCGGATTCAAGCAGTTCTCTGCCTCAGCCTCCCAAAAGCTGGGATTACAGGCGCCCACCACCACACCCGGCTAATTTCTTTATTTTTAGTAGAGACAGGGTGGCCTGTCTCTCCTACCCAGGTCACCATCTTGGCCTGGGTGGTCTTGAACTCCTGACCTCATGATCCACCCACCTCAGCCTCCCAAAGTGCTGGGATTACAGGCGTGAGCCACCGTGCCCAGCCCCAGCTCAAGTTTTTATGTAGTATCACTTACCATCAATCTGAAGAACTTATCTTTATTTGTTTATTTATGAGACAGGCACCTCAGCTCAAAATGGTGCCATCTTGGCTCACTGCAGCCTCCATGTCCCAGGCTCAAGCAATCCTCTCACATCAGCCTCTGGGTTAGCTGGGACCACAGGCTCATGCCACCACGCCTGGCAATTTTTTTTTATTTTTTATAGATAGTTTCACCATGTTGCCTAGGTTGAACGTCTTGAATTCCTGGGCTCAAGCAATCTGCCTGTCTCAGCCTCCCACAGTGGCTAGGATTACAGGCATGAGCCACCATGCTGCCCAGCCGAACTTCCTTTATCATTTCCTGTAGTGCAGATCTGCTAGCAATGAATTCTTTTTGGGTTATCTAAAAATGTGTTTATTTCACTGTTGATGACCACAATGTTTGATTTTTCAGTCTTTCCAAAGCACTAAGATTTTATCAATCATTTTTTGTTTTTGTTTTGTTTTGTTTGTTTATTTGTTTGTTTGTTTTTTAATATACCTAGAGTTTATCTGGGCCAAGTTTGAAGACTGCAACCTAGTAGCATGGATTCAAGTTGCCCTGAATATACACTCCAGTTAGCAGCAGTTACAAGTGGGTTTTTAAAGGAAAAGAAGAGATAGTTTCTAATTTGCTTACCAAGAATTTGCATTAAAATAACATAAGCTATTGATTGTGTATACATTGTTCTTTGTATCACAGATTCCAGGAACATGAAACTAACAGGTAAGGCAGCTAGTCAGGAACAAAATGCCTTTAAACAATTGTGCCTGGCCATGGAATCGGGGACAGGGTTGTGACTGAAGTCCCATACTCCTGTCTCTGGGCTTGATAAATTGTGCACACTTCACATACCTCAGGCTGTTCTGAGTATGTTTCTTTTCTCGTTCAGCCACTTTTTTTTTTTTTTTAATCGGAAGTCTTCCCATGGAAGCATTGATCAATCTCAGCTTATGAGACTGATAGACATTCTTCATCCCTGGCACTGGGAAGGCTCATTACCAGATGGTCCAGTCCTGCTGGGGGCTGGGGAAGATATAGAACAATCTTGCTTATTCAATTTTTTTTTAGCGGATTCCTTAAGATTTTCTAATACAAGATCATGGTTCTCACTTATATATGGAATCTAAATAGAGTTGAACTCATAGAAGCAGAAAGTAGAATGGTGGTCCCCAAGGGCTACAGGAGGCAGGGAAATGGGGAGTTATTTTGTTCAAAGGGTGCAAAGCTTCAGTTAGGCAGGATGAAATAGTTCTAGAGAGCTAGTTTACACTCTGGTGACTATAATTAGTAATCCTATTGTACACTTGAAATTTGCTAAGATCTTAAGTGTTCCTTACGATATACATACACAAAAAGGTAACTATGTGAAGTGATGGAAATGTTTTGTTTTTGTTTTTGTTTTTTTGAGACAGGGTCTCACACTGTTGCCCAGGCTGTAGTGCAGTGGTGCAATCTCTGCTCACTGCAACCTTCGCCTTCCAGGTTCAAACGATTCTCCTGTCCCAGCCTCCCAAGTAGCTGGGACTACAGGCAGGTGCCACCACACCTGGCTAATTTTTGTATTTTTAGTAGAGATGAGGTTTTGCCATGTTGGCCAGGCAGGTCTCAAACTCCTGACCTCAAGTGATCTGCCCAACTCAGCCTCCCAAAGTGCTGGGATTACAGGCGTGAGCCACCGCACCTGGCCTGAAGTGATGGAAGTGTTAATTAGCTTGATTGTGGTAATTATTTCACAGTATATACATATGTCAAAATATCACACTGTATACTTTAAATATATACAGTTTGTATTTGTTTTTCTTTTTTCTTTTTTTTTTTTTTTTTGAGGCAGAGTCTCGCTCTGCCGCCCAGGCTGGAGTGCAGTGGCGCGATCTCGGCTCACTGCAAGCTCCCCCTCCCGGGTTCACGCCATTCTCCTGCCTCAGCCTCTCCGAGTAGCTGGGACTACAGGCGCCCGCCACCACGCCCGGCTGATTTTTTTATATTTTTAGTAGAGACAGGGTTTCACCGTGGTCTCGATCTCCTGACCTCGTGATCCGCCCGCCTCGGCCTCCCAAAGTGCTGGGATTACAAGCGTGAGCCACCGCGCCCGGCCACAGTTTGTATTTGTTAATTACACCTCAGTAAAGCCAGGAAAAAAATACAAGATCATTCCATCCGCAAATAGAGATCATTTTACTTCTTCCTTTATCATCTCAATGCCTTTTATTTCATTTTATTAATCCATATAACTTCTTAAAATAGCATCTGTTTGTTTAAATTAGTACTTCCAAGCTGGGCTCAGTGGCACACACCTGTAGTCCCAGCTACTCAGGAGGCTGAGGCAGGAGGATATCTTGAGCCCAGGAGTAGTTTAAGGCCAGTCTGTGCAACCTAGCAAGACCTCATCTCTAATAATAATAATAATAGCATTTCCACTGATCTTTGCAGAATCTTTTGAAAAACAAGTTAATATCATATAGGGCGTGTGTGTGTGTGTGTGTGTGTGTGTGTGTGTGTGTGTGTGTGTAGCACCACCAGATCATTTCTCTAGAATAGCTTTGGTTTTACTGCTCTTTCACAAAACAAAGTTTGACAGCATCTGCAAATCCAAAGATATAAGATTTGAAGTCGGCCGGGCGCGGTGGCTCACGCTTGTAATCCCAGCACTTTGGGAGGCCGAGGTGGGCGGATCACGAGGTCAGGAGATCGAGACCACGGTGAAACCCCGTCTCTACTAAAAATACAAAAAAAATTAGCCGGGCGTGGTGGCGGGCACCTGTAGTCCCAGCTACTCGGAGAGGCTGAGGCAGGAGAATGGCGTGAACCCGGGAGGCGGAGCTTGCAGTGAGCCGAGATTGCGCCACTGCACTCCAGCCTGGGCGACAGAGTGAGACTCCGTCTCAAAAAAAAAAAAAAAAAAAGATTTGAAGTCTTTATGTATTTTTTAGATGGAGTTTTGCTCTTGTTGCCCAGGTTGGATTGCAATGGCACGATCTCGGCTCATTGCAACCTCCACTTCCTGGGTTCAAGCGATTCTCCTGCCTCAGCCTCCCAAGTAGCTGGGCTTACAGGTGCCTGCCACCACTCCCAGCTACTTTTTGTATTTTTAGTAGAGTCGGGGTTTCACCATGTTGGCCAGGCTAGTCTTGAATTCCTGATCTCAGGTGATCCGCCTGCCTTGGCCTCCCAAAGTGCTGGGATTACAGGCATGAGCCGCCACACCTGGCCAGTCATCATTTACTATAAAAACAAAATTAATAAGTTCCTCTTTATTTTTGCATACCTTCTTTTTGAAAAGCCCAACTAAAGACAACAAAAGTTCATTAAAGTACAATTATAGGATGAATCACTGTCTGTGTTAAAGTTATAGGGCGTACAAAATAGAATGATTCAGGGTAGTGTTAGCAAAGGGAAATTGCAACCTAGTGATTAAAAAAAAGAAAGAAAAAATGTTTCTTTCAAATGACTTCAGGCCATTTGCTGGAATTTGTAGTCTCCATGTAGTTCATGCCTCATTATCCTTGTTAATAGAGGCAGTGGTACAAATTGCACAGCCATATCTGACATCCAAAAATACATGTGGCTTTGAGATGTATGTTTGGGGTTTGTTTTTTGTTTTGTTTTGTTTTATTTTTGGTAAATACATACATACATTTAATTTTGTACTGAGTTGGAAGGGGGAAAAATCTGCCTGTCGATCTTTTTGTTCAATTTATTCTTTCTTGTTTGTTTGTTTTGAGATGGAGTTTTGCTTTGTTGCCCAGGCTGGAGTTCAGTGGCGCAGTTTCAGCTCACTGCAGCCTCTGCCTCCTGGGCTCAAGCAATTCTCCTGCCTCAGCCTCCCAAGTAGCTGGGACTACAGGCACCCACCACCACACCCCGCTAATTTTTGTATTTTTAGTAGAGACAGGGTTTTACCATGTTGGCTAGGCTGGTCTCAAACTCCTGACCTCAAGTGATCTGCCCACCTTGGTCTCCCAAAGTGCTGGGATTACAGGCATGAGCCACTGCACCTGACCTCAAATTTATTCATTTTTTTTATTTTTTATTTTTTGAATTGGAGTTTCACTTTGTCACCCAGGCTGGAGTGCAGTAGCGTGATCTCAGCCCCCTGCAACCTCTGCCTCCTGGGTGCAAGTGATTCTCCTGCCTCAGCTCCCCAAGCAGCTGGGATTACAGGCATGTGCCAACATGTCTGACTAATTTCTGTATTTTTATTTTATTTATTTGTTTATTATACTTTAAGTTCTAGGGTACATGTGCACAACGTGCAGTTTTGATACATAGGTATATATGTGCCATGGTGGTTTGCTGCACCCATCAACTCATCATTTACATTAGGTATATCTCTTAATGCTATCCCTCCCCCAGCCCCCCACCCTGCAACAGGCCCCAGTGTGTGATGTTCCCTTTCCTGTGTCCAAGTGATCTCATTGTTCAGTTCCCACCCTATGAGTGAGAACATGTGGTGTTTGGTTTTCTGTCCTCGTGATAGTTTGCTCAGAACGATGGTTTCCAGCTTCATCCATGTCCCTGCAAAGGACATGGTTTGCATATGTTGAACCAGCCTTGCATCCTAGGGATGAAGCTGACTTGATCTTGGTGGATAAGCTTTTTGATGTGCTGCTGGATTTGGTTTGCCAGTATTTTATTGAGGATTTTCCCATTGATGTTCATCAGGAATATTGGTCTAAAATTCTCTTTTTTTGTTGTGTCTCTGCCAGGCTTTGGTATCAGGATGATGTTGGCCTCATAAAATGAGTTAGGGAGGATTCCCTCTTTTTCTATTGATTGGAATAGTTTCAGAAGGAATGGTACCAACTCCTTTTTGTACCTCTGGTAGAATTTGGCTGTGAATCCGTCTGGTCCTGGACTTTTTTTGGTTGGTAAGCTATTAATTATTGCCTTAATTTCAGAGCCTGTTATTGGTCTATTCAGAGATTCAACTTCTTCCTGGTTTAGTGTTGGGAAGGTATATGTGTCCAGGAATTTATCCATTTCTTCTAGATTTTCTATTTTATTTGTGTAGAGGTGTTTGTAGTATTCTCTGATGGTAGTTTGTATTTCTGTGGGATCGGTGGTATATCCCCGTTATCATTTTTTACTGTGTCTATTTGATTCTTCTCTCTTTTCTTCTTTATTAGTCTTGCTAGCAGTCTATCAATTTTGTTGATCTTTTCAAAAAAATGGCTCCTAGATTCATTGATTTTTTTGGAGGGTTTTTTGTGTCTCATCTCTTTCAGTTCTGCTCTGATCTGAGTTATTTCTTGCCTTCTGCTAGCTTTTGAATTTGTTTGCTCTTGTTTCTCTAGTTCTTTTAATTGTGATGTTAGAGTGTCAATTTTAGTTCTTTCCTGCTTTCTCTTGTGGGCATTTAGTGCTATAAATTTCCCTCTACACACTGCTTTAAATGTGTCCCAGAGATTCTGGTACACTATGTCTTTGTTCTCATTGGTTTCAAAGAACATCTTTATTTCTGCCTTCATATCGTTATTTACCCAGTAGTCATTCAGGAGCAGGTTGTTCAGTTTCCATGTAGTTGAGCGGTTTTAAGTGAGTTTCTTAATCCTGAGTTCTAATTTGATTGCACTGTGGTCTGAGAGACAGTTTGTTGTGATTTCTGTTCTTTTACATTTGCTGAGGAGTGCTTTACTTCCAATTAGGTGGTCAATTTTAGAATAAGTGTGATGTGGTGCTGAGAAGAATGTATATTTTGTTGATTTGGGGTGGAGAGTTCTGTAGATGTCTATTAGGTCCACTTGGTGCAGAGCTGAGTTCAGGTCCTGGATATCCTTGTTAACCTTCTGTCTCGTTGATCTGTCTAGTATTGACGGTGGGGTGTTAAAGTCTCCCATTATTATCGTGTGGGAGTCTAAGTCTCTTTGTAGGTCTCTAAGGACTTGCTTTATGAATCTGGGTGCTCCTGTATTGGGTGCATATATATTTAGGATAGTTAGCGCTTCTTGTTGAATTGATCCCTTTACCATTATGTAATGGCCTTCTTTGTCTCTTTTGATCTTTGTTGGTTTAAAGTGTGTTTTATCAGAGACTAGGATTGCAACCACTGCTTTTTTTTTTTTTTTTTTTTTTTTTGCTTTCCATCTGCTTGGTAGATCTTCCTCCATCCCTTTATTTTGAGCATATGTGCATCTTTGCACATGAGATGGGTGTCCTAAATACAGCACACTGATGGGTCTTGACTCTTTATCCAATTTGCCAGTCTGTATCTTTTAATTGGGGCTTTTAGCCCATTTACATTTAAGGTTAATATTGGTATGTGTGAATTTGATTCTGTCATTATGATGTTCGCTGGTTATTTTGCCTATTAATTGATGCAGTTTCTTCATAGCATCAATGGTCTTTGCAATTTGGTCTGTTTTTGCAGTGGCTGGTATCAGTTGTTTCTTTCCATGTTTAGTGCTTCCTTCAGGAGCTCTTATAAGGCAGGCTTGGTGGTGACAAAATCTCTCAGCATTTGCTTGTTTGTAAAGGATTTTATTTCTCCTTCACTTATGAAGCTTAGTTTGGCTGGATATGAAATTCTGGGTTGAAAATTCTATTCTTTAAGAATGTTGAATATTGGCCCCCACTCTCTTCTGGCTTGTAGGGTTTCTCCTGAGAGATCTGCTGTTAGACTGATGGGCCTTCCTTTGTGGGTAACTTGACCTTTCTCTCTGCTGCCCTTAACACTTTTTCCTTCATTTCAACCTTGGTGAATCTGACAATTATGTGTCTTGGAGTTGCTCTTCTCAAGGAGTATCTTTGTGGTATTCTCTGTATCTCCTGAATTTGAATGTTGGCCTGCCTCGCTAGGTTGGGGAAGTTCTCCTGGATAATATCCTGAAGAGTGTTTTCCAGGTTGGTTCCATTCTCCCCATCACTTTCAGGTACACCAATCAAACATAGATTTGGTCTTTTCACATAGTCCCATATTTCTTGGAGGCTTTGTTCATTTAACTCTGTTTTCTCTAACCTTGTCTTCTCGCTTTATTTCATTAATTTGATCTTCAATCACTGATACCCTTTCTCCCACTTGATTGAATCGGCTATTGAAGCTTGGGCATGCGTCATGAAGTTCTCGTGCCATGCTTTTCAGCTCCATCAGGTCATTTAAGGTCTTCTCTACACTGTTTATTCTAATTAGCCATTCGTCTAATCTTTTTTCAAGGTTTTTAGCTTCCTCGTGATGGGTTTGGACAACTTTTAGCTCGGAGAAGTTTGTTATTACCGACCTTCTGAACCTACTTCTGTCAACTCATCAAAGTCATTCTCCATCTAGCTTTGTTCCATTGCTGGCGAGGAGCTGCGATCCTTTGGAGGAGAAGAGGCACTCTGATTTTTAGAATTTTCAGCTTTTCTGCTCTGGTTTCTCCCCATCTTTGTGGTTTTATCTACCTTTGGTCTTTGATGTTGGTGACCTACAGCTGGGGTTTTGGTGTGGATGTCCTTTTTGCTGATGTTGATGCTATTCCTTTCTGTTTGTTAGTTTTCCTTCTAACAGTCAGGTCCCTCAGCTGCAGGTCTGTTGGAGTTGGCTGGAGGTCCACTCCAGACCCTGTTTGCCTGGGTATCAACAGTGGAGGCTGCAGAACAGCAAATATTGCTGCCTGATCCTTCCTCTGGAAGCGTCCTCCCAGAGAGGCAGCCGCCTGTATGAGGTGTCTGTCAGCCCCTCCTGGGAGTTGTCTCCCAGTTAGGCTACACGGGGGTCAGGGACCCACTTGAGGAGGCAGTCTTCTGTTCTCAGAGCTCAAATGCCATCCTGGGAGAACCACTGCTCTCTTCAGAGCTGTCAGACAGGGACGTTTAAGGCAGCAGAAATTTCTGCTGGCTTTTGTTCAGCTATGCCCTGCCCATAGAGGTGGAGTCTAGAGGCTGTAGGCTTGTTGAGCTGTGGTGGGCTCCACCCAGTTTGGGCTTCCCCGCTGCTTTGTTTACCTAATCAAGCCTCAGCAATGGCGGATACCCCTCCCCCAGCCAGGCTGCTGTCTCACAAATCAATCTCAGACTGCCGTGCTAGCAGTGAGCAAGGCTCTGTGGGCATGGGAGCCTCTAAGCCAGGCACAGAAGAGAATCCCCTTGCCTGCCGGTTGCTAAGACCTTGGGAACAGCACAGTATTTGGGTGGGAGTGTCCCGTTTTTCCAGGTAGTCTGTCATGGCTTCCCTTGGCTAGGAAAGGGAAATCCCCTGACCCCTTGTGCTTCCCAGGTGAGGCGACACCCCACCCTGCTTCGGCTCACTCTCCATGGGCTGCACCCACTGTCCATCCAGTCCCAGTGAGATGAACCAGATACCTCAATTGTAAATGCAGAAATCACCCATCTTCTGTGTTGATCACGCTGGGAGCTGCAGACCGGAGCTGTTCCTATTTGGCCATCTTGGAACGCCCCTCTCAATTTTTGTATTTTTTAGTAGAGATGGGGATTCACCATATTGGGCAGATCACAAGGTGAGGAGATCAAGACCATCCTGGCTAACAAAGTGAAACCCCGTCTCTACTGAAAATACAAAACTTTTTGAGATGGAGTCTCACTCTATTGCCCAGGCTGGAGTGCAGTGGCACGATCTTGGCTCACTGCAAGCTCCACCTCCTGGGTTCATGCCATTCTCCTGCCTCAGCCTCCCGAGTAGCTGGGACTACAGGCACCTGCCACCACGCCCAGCTAAATTTTGTATTTTTAGTAGAGATGGGGTTTCACCATGTTAGCCAGGATGGTCTCGATCTCCTGACCTCATGATCTGCCTGCCTCAACCTCCCAAAGTGCTGGGATTACAGGTGTGAGCCACCATGTCTGGCCAGATAGTTAGGTTTCTAAAAGAAAAAAAAATCAGGCTGTTAACAGATAGTTACATTGTCTTTTTCTTTTTTATATTTATTGTTTATTTTAAAAAACAGAGATGGGGTCTCACTGTTGACCATGCTGGTCTTGAGCTCCTGGTCTCAGAGGATCCTTCTGCCTTGGCCTCCCAAAGTGCTAGGATTATAGTGGTTGGTATTGTCACAGTTAAATTCACATTTTTTGTTTGCTTTTATTTTTGTAGACTACATATGGGTGGTTTTTTATTTTATTTCATTTTTTGAGACAGTCTTGCTCTGTCACCTGGACTGGAATGCAGTGGTGTGATCTCAGCTCACTGAAACCTCTGCCTCCTGGGGTCCAGTGATTCTCCTGCCCCAGCCTCCCCAGTAGCTGGGATTACAGGCATGTGCCATGACACCTGGCTAATTTTTGTATATTTAGTAAAGACAGGGTTTCACCACATTGGCCAGGCTGGTTATGAACTCCTGACCTCAAGTGATCCACCTGCCTTAGCCTCCCAAAGTGCTGGGATTACAGGGGCCCAGCCTCATATGGGTAATTTTTAATTCTTGGTTGCTGTAGTGGGTTAAGGTGGCCCCCAAAAGGATATGTCTGCATCTTAGTCCTCAGAACCTGTGAATGTGACCTTGTTGGACACAGGGTCTTTGCAGATATAATTAAGTTAAGGTCATTGAGATGAGATCATCCTAGGTTATCCAGCTGGGCTCTAAGTCAGGCGTGATTACAGGCATGAGCCACCATGCCCAGGCAATAGATGTTTATTAATTGAATTACTCTTCAAATATTCAGGAGCTCAAAAAAATAGGCACTATCAGCTGGGCTCTTTGGCTCACACCTGTAATCCCAGCACTTTGGGAGGCCAAGGTGGGCAGATCTTGAAGTCAGGAGATCGAGACCATCCTGGCCAACATGGTGAAACCCTGTCTCTACTAAAAATACAAAACTTAGCCGGGTGTGGTGGCGGCGGGCACCTGTAATCCCAGCTACTCAGGAGGCTGAGGCAGGAGAATCGCTTGAACCAGGGAGTCGGAGATTGCAGTGAGCCAAGATCATGCCACTGCACTCCAGCCTGGTGACAGAGCAAGACTCTGTCTCAAAACAAACAAACAAACAAAAATAGGTACTTTCCTTTATTCCTTAATCTCACTCACATATTTATTTCTTCAATAAATCCTTGACTTTACCTCCAGAACATACCCTGCATCTGCCTCCTTTTCTCTCTCTCTCCTACCACAGCCCTCGCCTCTTTACTGACTGTGGCTTTACACAGGGCTACCTATGCCATGGCCCCTGTATACTCTCTGAGTTCATAAAATATCGTTTTTTTCCCAGTTCACTCCACTCCACATTGTTCTTTTTACATTCCAAATACACCAAGCTCACTGAAGGCCTTGGCTATTGGAGTTAGTTAAGGCCTTTGTAGTGGTTCTTTCTACCTCAGGTGCTCTTGCCTGGGATCTCCATGTATTTAGCTCCTTATAACTTAAGTCTGGTAGAAGTCATTTCCTCGGGAAGACCTTTTCATTCTAAAGTAGTTCCATCATCCTGTATCATATTATCCTATTTTTTATAGCATTTATCACTCCCTGATATTTTCTCAGGTTTATGTGTTTGCTTATTATTTGTTGCACCTTACTAGAACGCTTATCTGTCTTGCTCATGCATGTATTCCATGTGCCTAGAACAACACCTGGGATAGAGGAAGAACTCAATAACTATATGATCAACAAATGAATGAGTGAATGAACATATTGATATATCTGAACAAGACATAAACCTCTACCCTTCTACCCTTCCCAGCAGCCCAGGGAACAAACTCATCATGTTCTTCTGTAACCCCCATCCTTGGACTTGACATGTGTTTCACCTTCTTTCATGTTAAAGAGGTGATGATAGTAGTAATTTTAACTGTTCACCTGCTAAGGTGTGCACAGAAGACTAGCATGCGCTCAGCTAGCCTTTCCAAGTCCTCCCATGCTCCCAGGTGTCCCTGTCTCTTACAAGCTCTCCTTGGGCTCTGCCCAGGCCTTTGCTTTTAAACCTCCCTCCTCCTGACCAGGACTAGTGATTTTTCCATTGGTTTGAGTTCTACATGAATGACAGGCCTCTCCTCCTTGCTCCACAGAACCAAGGAATTTTACTGCTGAGATGAATCTTAGAAAAGAGGAAGAAATATGTAGTGGTTAAGAGCAGAGGCCCCGAAGTCAGACTGCCTGGATTTGAATGTCTCTATCATTTACTAGCTGGGTAGCTTTGAGCAGTTTCTGAACTTAGTTTCTGTGTTTATTTTATTTTTATTATTTTTTTTTTTTAATTTTTTTGAGACAGGGTCTCACTGTCACCCAGACTGGAGTGCAGTGGTACGATCTTGGCTCACCGCAACCTCTGGTTCCCAGGGTCAAGAGATTCTCCTGCCTCATCTTCCTGAGTAGCTGGGATTACAGGCACATGCCACCACACCTGGCTAATTTTTGTATTTTTAATAGAGACGGGGTTTCACTATATTGGCCAGGCTGGTCTTGAACTCCGACCTCAAATGATCTCCCACCTCGGCTTCCCAAGAGGCTGAGATTACAGGCATGAGCCACCGTGCCCGGCCCTCTGTGTTTTTTAAATAAAGATAAAAATAGTTGTCCCTTGGTATCCTCAGGGGTTTGGTTCCAGGACCGCCTCCACCCCCCACCTCCCCACCACACACACACAGAGTTAAAAAATCTTTGGGTGCTCAAGTCCCATATATGAAATGGTTGCATAGTATTTTTGTATATAACCTGCACATATCTTTCCATATACTTTATTTCTTTATTTTTAAATCATCATCAAAATATGGAACACTTCACGAATTTGTGTGTCATCCTTGCACAAGGGCGATGCTAATCTTCTCCAAATCATACCAGTTTGAGTATATATGCTGCCGGACGAGCACTAGATGCGGGTGACCCTTGAACAGTGTGGGATTCGCTGTTTTCACCCCACACAGTTGAAAATCTTAGGATAACTTTAGACTCCCCAAAAACTTAACTACTAATAGCCCACTGTTGACCAAAAGCCTTACTGATAACATACAGTCAATTAACACATAAACTAGTATCTATATATTTTTAATGTATTCACTACATACCCTTTTCCTAATTTTTTTGGCACTTCTATGCTGTGTGGTCCATCTATGAGGTTTTTCCAAATTGTCGTAAGTCTCCAAAAAGTTTTCCAATGTAATTTATTGAAAAAAAAATCTGCTTGTAAGTGGACCTATGCAGTTCAAGCCTGTGTTGTTCCAGGGCCAACTGTACTTTAAATTATTTCAAGATTACATATAATACCTATTACTATGTAAATGCTATGTAAATAGTTGTTATGCTGTATTTTTTAATTTGTAATAGTTTATTACTGTGTTGTTACTTTCTACTGGTTAAATTTTATTTTATTTATTTATTTATTTATTTATTTTGAGATGGAGTTTCGCTCTGTCGACCAGGCTGGGCTGGAGTGCAGTGGCATGATCTCAACTCACTGCAACCTCCGCCTCCCAGATTCAAGCCATCCTCCTGCCTCAGCCTCCTGAGTAGCTGGGATTACAGGTGCCTGCCACCACACCCAGCTAATTTTTGTATTTTTAGTAGAGACAGGGTTTCGCCATGTTGGCCAGGCTGGTCTTGAACTCCTGACCTCAGGTGATCCACCTGCCTTGGCCTCCCAGTGTTGGGATTACAGGTGTGAGCCACTGCATCCAACATTTTCTTAAATATTTTTGATCTGCAGATGGTTGAATCCATTGGTGTGGAACCTACACATATGAAGGACCAACTGGACCCACCTCATAGAGTTGTGAGACTAAATCTACATAAAGCACTTAACTTTGTGGCTGTCATGTGGTGAACAATTAGTCAATGTCAGCTGCTTCTATTATGAAGTTGATAATTTAAACAAAATTTAGTGTGGCTCAAGTATTCACCCAGAAGTAATAGGTACTGTAGTAGGCACAGGGTTCCACCCTCAAGAAGCTCAGAGTCTAATGGGGGAGAAAGGTAAGTGTAGAAGCAGTTCCAGTTGGGTGTGATAAGTGCTAATTAGAATAAGAGGATCTAGGAGCTTAAAAGTGGGGGCCCCAATTCATACCAGTGGTTGGGAAAGAGTGAGGCCAGAGTAGAGATGGGAGTACTTTTTGTCTGGCTTCTCCTGTGAGTCTCAGCTGTCTTCATTTTTTCCCAAAAGGTTAGAACCTTCAGAAATTGGCACCTTCTAGGCCCTGGCACTGTCTCTTCCTTGGCTATTTTAGAGGTTACAAACCAGTCTTTAGGCATAATTTAGCACAGAATTTCCCAAACAGCATTGTGAAGAACACTGTATACTGCAATATGATGATGGTTCTGTGGATTTAAAAAGAAAAAAAAAAGTATTCCATGGTTCAAATAAGTTTGGAAAATGCCAGAGTTATATAGAATTTCTTCCTGCAGCACTCCTGCTGCCAACTTTTTAATATGTGAATGTGCATTATTAATCTCCGGAAGAGGGATATAGTTTACAAATTTGATTTACCCCAGACCATCTTTTAATAACTTACAGAGTTAATGTTCCTCGGAATAATCTGAAAGATCCAGGCAGGTGGCCACTGCAGATTTACCGTATTAGAACATAGTACAGTTCCTCCAGAGTAAAAAATGTCACATTTCTTTTTTTTCTTTTTCTTTTTTTCATTTTTTCTGTTTGCCCCTCCTACCATTTGCAAAAAACATCAAATTTAATTGAGGCTATTTCTTTAGTTCTGCATGACCCATGTGAGAATAACAACCATCAGGTAATAATGAAGCGTTTTCAATGAATTCTAACCATCTGAAGAAAGGACCTTTCTCCATGAAATACTGTGTGTCTCCACTATCAGGTGTCTCTTTGTTTAGCACTTAAGAAGAACTGGTTCTATTACTCATTCGCACACACACTGGGCATAAAATTAGATCTATGACCCCTCAGCGGCTGGCTGATTGATTTAAGTGGTCTGCTGAAGAAGGTAATGGAAAATTGAACATGACTCCTTTCCCAATGGCTTCCTATGATGAAAAAGTTAGAAATTATTTGAGCTGGAGCTCTAGAGTGAGCTTCAGCCCGTATAACTCAGAATATTCCAATTTTTGCCAGGAGAATAAAAGATTTCCAGGTACAATAAAGCTCCACTGTAAAGCACCTCAGGATAGTACAGACGCAGTAAACCTGTGGGTTCAGTTACGTCCTCGGTGTACTTTGAACTATAAAATCAGAAAATAATCACACAAATAGAGTCCCTGGTCTTTACTATTCATGCCCCTGCACAATTCTACTTACACTGAAAATTATAATTTATGGCATAGTTGGCCTTGATTCTTTGTAGTTATTCTATACTTGCAGTTTACCTTATTCTCTGACAAGCCAAGAGAACAAATAATAAAATCTATGGCATAACTCCCACAGGAGCTTTCTGCAACCCCAAGTATTTTTTCTGAAGTTTTAGTCACATCTTCAAATGGTCTCAGTTTCTTTTTTTTTTTATGTGTTTTTTTTTAAATTATTATACTTTAGGTTTTAGGGTACATGTGCACAATGTGCAGGTTTGTTACATATGTATCCATGTGCCGTGTTGGTTTGCTGCACCCATTAACTCGTCATTTAGCATTAGGTATATCTCCTAATGCTGTCCCGCCCCCCTCCCTCCACCCCACAACAGTCCCCGGAGTGTGATGTTCTCAGTTTCTTTTGTCTCTGGAGAGACAAGGATGGCAGAGATGACCTCTGAGAACCTTTGCAGCTTTCAGATTCTTTGAGTCTAATAATTGGAATGAGTAAGGGAGCCTCAAGTCTTTTGTCATTTAGGTTCTGACTGGATTGTTGGGGAAGTCAGAAATTACTGATGGAGTCAGCAATTTCTAGCACACAACAAACTCTTATATTCTGAACAACTGTCTTTGACAGACAAGCTGCCACCCACTCCTGAACCCTAACAATCCAGTAGCACTGTCCTATCAAGGACTGTGAGGCCATCACACATCTGGAGCACTAACAGCAACTCTCATTTCATAGTAGTTTCTCTGTACCAGGCACAATGCTTAGTGCTTTATGCATGTTATCGCTTTTAATCTTTAAAACCTGAATTATCCTCATTCATCTTCACTTTATGGATGAGGAAAATATCAAATGAAGCCACTAGATCATGGTTACCCAGCTAAGCGGCAGAAGAGCCAGGATTCAAGCTCAGGTCTCTCTAATTCCAAGTCTGTGTTCTTTCCACATCATGTTGCCTTCTCAGTATACTCCACAATTCTGTTACAGTCTGAAAATCTTTGCTGAAGCACAATCCAGGGGGCACTGTGGCTTTACCATTTCAAACCATGCTTCACAGTAGCATTGGGAAGACAGACTCTGGGCTATTTTTTCCCAGTCGCTTTTGGCTAAGAGTTGACCATTCTTAGGGTGAGAATAAAGTCCTTTTGATTAACTATGATGTTTTGGAGATAGTGCCCTTCTCTTGAATATGAAATGTGACCTTTTTTTCCCCTACAGTTGTCTGTTCTGTTCTACAGCTCAGACACAGACATCCATACTCCTTACCTTACAGTAACAGACTCTTGGAGTTGTCTAATCTAGCTTCTCGTCCTGCATAGGAATGCCTTAGTAGACACATCTGTGATCTTTACCCTTGGAACCATATTACTTTTCACTGAGGAAACCAATACACAAAAGCCTAAAGTCACTTAAATAAAGTCACGCAGCAGGAAAGTTGATATCCTTTTAAGGGATACCACAGACCAGAAAAAGGCGTGTATGCTAAGCTGCGCTTTTCTCAACATCAAAATACAGGATATAGATACACCTTCCAATGACCAAGGTGTTCCTCACCACCTCCGCTCATTGGTAGACCAATGCTCTGTTGCACTTTTAGATACTGTTCTAACATCTAGCATTTATTGAGAGTTAACTATATGCAAGAAATTGTGCTGAACATAAATTTGGTTTTAGTTAAAACCTGAGTTTGAATCCCTGCTATTCACTAGTTTTGTGACCTTGAACAAATTCCTTAAGTTCTCAAAGCCTCGGTTTTCAGATCTGTAGAATGGTGATAGTAGAATACTTGTTTCAGGGTTATTGTGAAAATAAAAAGAGATAATACTATATTAATATACTAGGTTGACATTAAAATTATACCAAACTGCCTGTTCTGGTTTTCAACCCATAGGTGCTGGCTTTCTTCTGCCTGTTTATCTTATTAGGGGGCTGGAAACAACCTATACCAACATGGCAACATCATAAAAAGTTTTTTTTTTTTTAATCACTCTTAACAAAAAAAAGCACCAGATAAGGCTTACTCTTTGTTCTCTGAGGAAGTGGAATCTACTGCTTTTTTTAGTCACTTTTGACGTTTTTATTAGCTTAGAAGTTCTAAGTTGTTTATACTCATTAATGAGGTTTGAAGCTTCTAGGTTCTCCTAAGTTTCATCATTCATCCAAAAATTATTGGTGTCTCTGCCTTCAGAAGCCTTTATTTAAAAAGTTCTCTGTTCCTAGGAATATCTACCCCCTATTGATACGTCTCATATCTTCAGCATTCAATGGCGAATTCATTAGACTGTAAACTCTCAAAGACTTGAACCATGTTTTCTACATCTTTGTGTCCTATTCAGAGCCTAGAACAATTCTTTGTATAAACAGATGCTCGTTTATGTTATGTAAATGAATTAATTCTAGACCTTTCCAGATCCTGCAAAGGATGATGAAATACTCAGTAAGAGCGTAGGGTGAGGGGAAGAGTGTTAGGACTGTAGCACCTTCCCATGTCATTAATTTCCTTTGACTCCTTGAGCAGGTCACTTCTCTGACCCTCAGGTTGGAGTTATAAGTATCTCTAAGGGTTCATGCAGATTTGAAATTGTATGACTATAAGTAAATCAGCTTTTTACTGAATGAAGTAATGTTTTAAGTGACATGTCATTGCCTAAAATTATATCCAAATCTATGGCCTCACAGAGACTGTTAGCCCAACTTGTTTATGTGAAATCTTTGTGAAAGTGAACTGACTTATAATTGTCAGGTACATTTGAAGAAAGAGCAAGACTTGAATTCCCAAAAGAAGTGTGGCAGTTTTAATTTATTTCCTTGTTAGGAAATGTACAACTTAATTAGACCTTGGCTGGTTTCCCTGTAAGATCTAATTTATGGAGTTTGGTATAGTAGGTAAAACAGAATGATGGTTCTGTAAAGTGCACCCTGTCAAAAAATGAGTGCAGGCCAGGCACAGTGGCACAACCCTGTAATCCCAGCACTTTGGGAGGCCAAGGCGGGTGGAGGTCAGGAGTTTGAGAACAGCCTGGCCAACATGGTGAAACTCTGTCTCTACTAAAAAAAAAATACAAAAATTAGCCAGGCATGGTGGCGCCCACCTGTAATCCCAGCTGAAACAGGAGAATTGGGAGGCTTAAACAGGAGAATTGCTTGAACCCAGGAGGCAGAGGTTGCAGGGAGCCAAGATCGTGCCACTGCACTCCAGCCTGGGCAATAGAGCAAGACTCCATCTCAGGGAAGAAAAAAAACTGAATGAGTACAGGCTGGGGGCAGTGGCACAACCCTGTAATCCCAGCACTTTGGGAGGCTGAGGAGTTCCAGACCAACCTGGGCAACATAGTGGGACTCTGTCTCTACAAAAAATACTTTAAAATTAGCCAGGCATGGTGGCACACACCTCTAGTCCCAACTACTTAGGAGGCTGAGGCAGGAGGATCTCTTGAGCCCAGGAGGTTGAGGGTACAGTGAGCTATGATCATGCTACTGCACTCCAGCCTGGGTGACAGAATGAGACGCTGTATTGAAAAAAAAAAAAAAAAAAAAAAAAGGTGGTGGGGGATGAGGGATGAGTGTGGCTCTATATAAAGTAGAAGTTGAGGAACTTCAAAAAGACATTCCCTCGTCCGGGCAAAATGGCTCACGCCTGTAATCCCAGCACTTTAGGAGGCTGAAGCAGGCAGATCACCTGAGGTCAGGAGTTCAAGACCAGCCTGGCCAACGTGGGGAAACCCCATCTCTACTAAAAATACAAAAATTAGCCTGGTGTGGTGGTGGGCACCTGTAATCCCAGCTACTCAGAAGGCTGAGGTGGGATAATTGCTTGAACCCAGGAGGCAGAGGTTGTAGTGAGCCAAGATCACGCCACTGTACTCCAGCCTGGGCGACAGAGCGAGACTCCGTCCCCCTCCAAAAAAAAAAGACATTCCCAATCGTAAATGCCTTCCCCACTGGCCAGTTTCTGTGATTCAGAGTGTGGGCACAGCATAGCTGGGTTCTCTGCTCAGGATCTTAACAAGGATGAAATCGCAGTGCTGTTGGGAGGCCTTCATTTTCATCCGGAGTTCAGGGTCCTCTTCAAAGTTCTTTCCTGCTGTTGGCAGAATTCAGGTCCTTTCAGTTGTAGGACCAAGGATTCCTTTTCCTTGCTGGCTGTTGGCCAGTCATTGCTCTCAGCAGGTGACTACAGCTCCTTGCCACCTGGCACCTCACAGCATGGCAGCTCACTTCTTCAGAGCCAGCAACAGAATCTCTCGCCTCAGTCTGCTAAGATGGATTCTTACATAACATAGTTATGGGACTGACTAGCCCATCACTTTTCTCATATACAGTAACCTCATCACAGGATTATCGTAGTCACAGGTTCTGCCCACCTGAGGAGAGGGGATTACACAGGATATGTGGACCAGAGGGTGGGAATACTGGGCGGGGGGCACCTCAGAATTCTGCTCAGCACACCAGCCATCATTTTAGAAACCTACACCTTTGGTTTTATTAATCAAGGGCTTCTGAAGATAGGGACATTTTAACTGATTTAAATTTTAGGGCTGGAAGATAACTTAAAAATCATTTTGTTTAAACCCTTACTTTGTTTTTTGGTTTTTTGTTTGTTTGGTTGGTTTTTTTGAGACAGAGTCTTGCTCTGTCACCTAGGCTAGAGTGCAGTAGCGTGATCTCAGCTCACTACAACCTCCGCCTCCTGGGTTCTAGTGATTCTCCTGTCTCAGCCTCCCAGGTAGCTGGGATTATAGGCACGCACCACCACACCCAGCTAATTTATATATTTTTAGTAGAGACAGAGTTTTACCATGTTGGCCAGGCTGGTCTTGAACTCCTGACCTCAGATGATCTGCCCAGCTCGGCCTCCCAAAGTGTTGGGATTACAGACGTGAGCCACCATGCCCGGCCTGCTTGTTTTTAACATTCATGAAGGGAAATGACTTGCTGAAATCACAGACCAGAAGTTCAGGTTCAGCAACTTCCACACCAGGGTTCTCATTAGTACCCTGGCACCTACTGCTGCTAGAAAGACCTAAAGAATTACATCGAGGACTCAATGCTTTTATGTGATGCCAGAAAGCGCGGCAAATTCACAGCAAGAATGTAGGGAGAGCATCCCCCAGACAGCCAAGACATGGCAGGAAGGCAGGAGTGTCACAAAGACATGTAAGGAAGAGATTACAACAGGAAAAAAGCTCCTATTTTATAAATTCTTTTAAAGTTTGTGGGAGGCAAGCTCTTGCACTTCAGCTCATCATTACATTTGGTAAAAACATTTATATGTGAAGAGGAGTGTTGGCCAGGATTCCATTCATTTAAGACAGAGTCATCAACTTTTAAAGTAAAATTATTCATGATGTAGGCAAGGAAGCTCAAATTCTGAAATAAATGTTTCCTTTATGAGGCATTTTCTCTGCAGAGACCTGGTTTATTTTCCCAAATTTAAAGTCACTTAGCAATTCTAGAGATTGATTCTGGCTTATGATCACTTTGAATATATTATGATTTAGTAAAATTAGGTAAGTGCCCTGAGGAGGAGGAGAGCTGCTTTAGGGATTCATGATTACCATCATGAATTACATCACAAAGAGAAGAGATGGGGGTAGGATAAACTGTTAAAGCATCCACATAAATAGATAAGGAAAGACAAAATCAGCCAACATTACATCCCACTGAGAAAAAGATCAGAAAAAGAATGGTTACTAGAATTACATCAATATTGGGAAAGTGTAGAGAGGAGCATTTATTATAAGCATTGCTTCTTTGGGGGTTTCAAGGTTTACTACCTTGAGAAGCCTCGGAAGGTTTAATAAGACACTGTGGCTGGGCCCGGTGGCTCATCGCCTGTAATCCCAGCACTTTGGGAGGCCAAGGTGGGTGGTTCGCTTGAGCCCAGGAGTTCAAGACCAGCCTGGGCAACATGGTGAAACCTCGTCTCTACAAAAAAATACAAAAATTAGCCGGGCATGGTGGCGCGAGCCTCTAGTCCTAGCTACTTCCAAGGCTGACGTGGGAGGATCATTTGAGCCCAGGATGTTGAGGCTGTGGTGAGCCGTGCCCTCACTACTGCACTCCAGCCTGAGCAACAGAGCAAGACCCTGTCTCAATTAAAAAAAAAAAAAAATTTTAATAAAAATTTTTAAAAATGCAAAAACTAGCCAGGTGTGGTAATCCACACCTGTATTCCCAGTTACTAGGGAGGCTGAGGTGGGAGGATCAGGAGCCCAGGAGGCAGACGTTGCAGTGAGCCATGATCTTCCCACAGCACTCTAGCCTGAGCAACAGAACCAAGACCCTGTCTCAAAAAAACAAACAAAAAAGACACTTGTAAAGGTGACTAGTTAGTCTGTAATTTCAACAAACGGAATTTAAATATATCAGTTGCTCTCAGGTTAGTCATCAGAGATTCAGACTCTGTTATAGCTGACCCCTACAGACCACAAAGGAAATAATTCTTTAAAGAGAAGGGGAAAAGGTACCTTCTTCTCAAGATTGAGATAAGAATAAATAAGGAACTGGTTAAATAGACAAGTAAATTATGATCGATCCTGTCAGTGGAATACTATGCAGCTATTGAAGGAAGCTGCTCATGTCCATCTGGAATTATTTCTAAGATATGTTGTTAAGTGAGTAAAGCAAAACAATATTTAGTACACCACCATTTTGTGGGAAAAGGGAAGAAGCGAAGAGTACATATTTGATTTTCTATCTACAAAATATTTCTGGGGAAACTGGTGATATTGATTGTCTCTGAATGACTAGGTGACTGGGGTATAAGGTTGGGAGAGAGACTTCACCGCTTTTGTACCATTCAAATTTTGAAGCAGATGAATATATTAGCTAATCAAAAACATCTTTTTTTTTTTTTTTTTTTGAGACAGGGTCTTGCTCTGTTGCCTAGGTTGGAGTACAGTTGTGCAGTCACAGCTCACTGCAGACTTGAACTCCTGGGCTCAGGTAATCCTCCCGCCTCAGTTTCC
>NW_026652328.1:782684-791409 GCF_009828535.3 Hylobates moloch
GACAGAGAAAGACTCCGTCTCAAAAAACAGAAAGAATTCAGATCCAAAATGTAACTCGTACCAAATACACACTATTCCATTATTTCCCATATGTGTGTATTAATATATCTGATATCTATCTCTTCTACATGTTTGTCCATCTTAATGTGTGTGTGTGTGTGTATAGATGTATATATACACAGTCTCCTCCACTAAACTGTGATTGTCCCATGGGTGTGTCCGCTGAAATCATTGACTACCTAATGGTGCTTGCAGAAATGCTAGCCCTTTGTGGAAAAGATGTGATGGGGATTTTTAATAAACCCAGATACAATACTAGACAATGGCAATAAATCTTACTGCCAAGTTAGTTTGTACCAAATTAAGCGTTTAAGCCCATTGAAGCCATCATCTGGGATGATGCTCTCTCAGGCTCAGAAAACAGATCTTCTCCGTAGTGTGTCCTGGAAGTTAGGAGCTAGGACTAGCCAGCATCACCTCTGACAGTCAGGCAGCCTGAGTACACAGGGGGTCAACGGGCATAGGGCCTAAGAGCACCATACAGAACAAGGAATTGTTATCATTTCCATTACTCGTAGACTGCATTGCTCTTGGCTCCTTAAATTGCTAGTTCTCCTAAATGTTGTCCTTTCCCCTCCCTTCACCCCGGAACCAGGTTAAAATGTGCATTTGTATTAACAAAAGATCATGGAAGGAGATACAAAAGACAGGACACATGCTCTTTGAGGAAATATCCTCCCCCTTGTTCCACCCAAAGCCATCTAGGGATGGACTTAAGAAAACAAGACATCTGCATCAGCCTTTCCAGGGCTGAAGCAGAACCATCTCCCCTCACTTAACCTTGGCCGTCACCAGCCAGCTTTTGATTTTCTCCACTGCAGTCCGGTAAGGCAGGAATAGTACATGGCCACACAGCTTAGAGACTGTCAGCCCAACTTGTCGTACCAGCTTTCCAAACACCTTTGCATTAGGAAGAGGCAGGTAGCTCACAACTGGGTCATGCTGCCTAAAGCTGTATCTGTGCATCAGAGGCAGCAGTGGAGAAAAACTCCCAGGGCCACATTTGTTACATGTGCTTTTCATTGGATTGCTGTTGAATACACTTTTTAAGTTGTCCCTAAAATTGTCGGTATGAGTTCCTAGGGAATACTCAGTGTCTTCCACTGTAGGGGATAGTCAGATCCATGGCCAACCTATAATTAATGCTGGTGCCTCACAACTCCCAGTTATTCAATTATTCATCCCTCACCAAAAGGACTTGAGTATTTCCCATGTGACTTTTCTTTAATCTAAACCCTTTCTCCTTAGGGTGACAGATTCATGGAGGAATTGATATTGTCCATATATGGAAGGGATCGTGTGGACCCAGTGTGTATAGGGAAAGGGCACCAGCCAAAATTTGAAACCCAGCTCTGTTACCATCTAGCATTGTGACCCTGGGCAAATTATTTAACTTCACATTTCCTCTGAGGTATCTTCCAGTTCTAAGATTCTCTGATTCCAAGTGGACATTTGGGCTCTCATCACTCCAGAGCTCTTCTGTTTAACTATTGTGAATAGATTTATGTATGTAGTTTCTGATATTATATCACACAAACTCAGGGTTTCTTTTTACTGTTGAAACGGCCAGTCATGAATCATGCCGGAGAGTAAATTGGGGACCTGACACAACTGGGATTCTGCCTGGACTTTGCAAAAAGCCAGATGGTGCCAGATTTTTGAGTACCAGTTGAGCCCACTTCTACAAATTCTCTCCCATCCCAATCTAATAGGAATCACCCAATCGCACTTAAACCCATTGTTCAGGCAGCTGGGCCAGATTTGTACAAAAATACATAGTATTTAGAAAGCTAGGCCTTCGCTGGGGTGCCTTCATGCTCCCTGTAGACATCTTTCAGATTGGGGGCTGGAATCCCTACCATCAGTCAGCATCATCAAATAGGGAGGCCAGAATTCCAGTACCAACAACTGGTCTGCATAGAAAAGTCGAGATCTGGGAGGAAAACTTGTTCTGCTTGCTGTGATTATGACTTTGGATTCAGAGATATTGGAAGCAAATATGAATGAACCAACTCTCAGGACCAGCTGTCAAGCACTTGGCTTGTAATCTGCCGTCATCCCACTCATCCCAGGTGCTCCTAGTTTGACAGCTCACCAGCTAGTTAAATTTGGCTTCCGGTACGACTCTGACTCATACCCCAGGGGCCTATAATGAGGATCTTGTACCAGGAAAGGGGACCCCAGCTAGGCTGTTTGCTGGCTAACATCCCAGTGGTTTGGGCTACAATAATTTAGCAGCCCTAGTTCTTCCTCCTATGGTAGGAAGGACACCAGAGCCCTCTCCATGTGAGATGGAACATAATCTATAACTTTCTGTGAAGAGATGGCATCTGTAATGAGGCATTCTTGCTGGAGGCCTCCAGAAGTCCCTATTCTACAACCACTTAATACCAATTTAATGAGCCTCTCACTAGAAATGGTCAAGAGCTCTCACTGACATCCTTGAGTATTATTTAATTAATGGTTTATTTACAGGAAAGGGCACCATCTTCATGGGGAGAAGATGAGTACTTGAAATATCAAGACAATTGCAGAAGGCTATGCCCTGAGAGAATGGAAGAACTGGGAAAGAGAAAAGGAAGTTAGAAGCTTAAGGTTGATGTGAAATGCAGAAAAAGGAATGGTTAACAGAAAGTGTTCATGTTTATCTAATACAGAACAGGTTCTGATCCCCTTCTCAGGACACATTTCTGTGGCAGTGAAGAGTAAAGCTGTAGGCAATCACAGTTTAAGTGCTTCCAGTTCCTTCTGATCTCATTCTGTTTTCACTGAGTCATCTTTTGAGGTTAATCTTCTGAGGTGAATGGAGTTTCCTTAGTAGCTTTCCTACTGAGAAGTATAATGACCAGCTGTCATCATTGTAGTTCTCTTAACAGTTACTATTCTTATTGCAAATTGGCCTGATTTCTGTTCCTTCTGTGGACAGTTTAGTTAGCAGGAATAAGTTCTTCCTGAGCCAAATCAAGTATCTAGATTTGTGAGGCTAAATTTCTAAACTCTAGAGCGCTACAGTCTTGTAGATTTCCCAACACACGTCTCATGAATATCCACCACAATATCTTATACTTCAGTCTTTTAGTACCAAGGAATGTTAATTTCTTCTTCACCGTTAACTCAGATCCTGGGAGAAAAGATGGTATATTTCCACCCCATCCTCACCCTCAGATTCTAGATGACACCAATAAACACTTCTTTGTGCTAGTAAGCCGCCTCAGCAGTTGTCTGGTGGCATCCCTCCACTTGAACGTGAGAAAATTAAATCTAAAGAGATCAAGTGACTCCATCCGGGTCACACAGCATGTCAGTGGTGGGGCCAGAACTGGAGCCCAGGTCCCGTTACTCCAAGTGTTGTTTTCTACCGCATTACCTTGCTCCTCTGCATTGCTCCGGTGTTTGCATCTGCTGACGTTGGGGGCACTGTGGTGATGTATTAATTAATTCTTGCATTGCTATAAAGAACTACCTGAGACTGGGTAATTTATAAAGAAAAGAGGCTTAATTGGCTCACAGTTCCACAGGCTGTAAAGGAAGCATGGCTGAGGAGGCCTCAGGAAACTTATAATCCTGGTGGAAGCCGAAGAGGAAGGAGGCACGTCTCACATGGCCAGAGCAGGAGGAAGAGAGAGAGGTGGGAGGTGCCACACACTTAAACAATCAGATCTCATGAGAACTCGCTCATTATCATGAGAACAGCAAGGGGGAAATCTGCCCCCATGATCCAGTAACCTCCTACCAGGCCCCTCCTCCAACACTGGGGATTACCATTTGTTTTTGGTTTTTCGGGGTTTTTTTGTTTTTGTTTTTGTTTTGTTTTTATGAGACGGAGTCTCACTCTGTAACCGAGATTGGAGTGCAGTGGCACAATCTTGGCTCACTGCAACCTCCACCTCCCAGGTTCAAGCGATTCTCACGTATCAGCCTCCTGAGTAGCTTGGACTATAGGTGCGCACTACCACGCCCAGCTAATTTTTGTATTTATTTTAGTAGAGACAGGGTTTCACCATGTTGGCCAGGCTGGTCTCGAACTCCTGACCTCAGGTGATCGACCTGCCTCGGCCTCCCAGCATGCTGGGATTACAGGTGTGAGCCACCACGCCTGGCCTGGGAATTACAATTTGACATGAGATTTGGGTGGGGGCACAAATCTAAACCGTATCAGGTGAATATATAGAGGTGATAGAGGCAAAGTGAAAGATCAAATGCAAAAAAAATGACAAGATGGGCCGATAATAGGAACTGACATTATAGGAATGCAATAAACAAGGCACAGTGGTTCTAGTTTAAGTTCACTTGGCTTCTGGATGAATCTAATGTGATGATTATAGAGAGCTCTTCATTACCAGCATAAATGGAAATTAATCCTTTTCTGTCCCTCATATTTTACCTCACTTAAGAATGTGTCCAGAAGCAATAACATGATTTATAAGTGTAGCTAGACCAGGTTTGAGGATAAATGAGAGAGAAGGCAGTGGAAATTGCCTAGTCCTTCCTGTCTTGTCTTTCATGAGAACCCAATTCTAACATAATTGCTAGTGTTTGACAGTAAATGTCAGGGAAAGAGAAAACAGCAGGAGAAAAGTGATTTTTTGCTAAGGTCTAAAAATACATATTTTTTAAAAGAAAGATATGCATCCTGGACTATTGGCCGGGCACACTGAGTGTGGTGGCTCACGCCTGTAATCCCAGCACTTTGAGGCCGAGGTGGGCAGATCACCTGAGGTCAGGTGTTCGAGACCACCCTGGCCAACATGGTGAAACCCCATCTCTACTAAAAATATAAAAATTAGCCAGGCGTGGTGGCGGGCACCAGTAGTCCCAGCTACTCGGGAGGCTGAAGCAGGAGAATCGTTTGAACCCAGAAGGCAGCGGTTGCAGTGAGCCGAGATTGTGCCACTGCACTCCAGTCTGGTGGACAGAGCAAGACTCTGTCTCAAAAAAAAAAAAAAAAAAAAAGAAAGATATGCATCCTGAACTATTAAGACAAGGGCCAGTGCATATCCCAATGGGCTCAGTTGGAAGAAGTCTGGTGCAAAACCAGTAGGGAGGAGGGACAGAGCTGGGCAAGGAGGGCTCACTGTGCAGGCACTTAGCTGTCATTCAGCCACCGAGGCGTGAAGCCTTAGCGTACTCACATCACAGACAAGCCTCCTTATTCCCACCACCCATTTATATATTTCTATAAATATATATATAATATATAAAAATATATATGGCATAAAATGTGCCATTATAACCATTTTTAAATATACAAGTCAGTGGAATTACATTAATTACATTCACAATGTTGTACAACCATCACCACTATTTTCAAAATTTTTCCATCATCCCAGACAGAAATTCTGTATACATAAAGCACTAACTCCCCATTCCCCTCAGCCCATGATAACCTCTAATCTACTTTCTGTCTATAAATTGAATATCGGGCACTTCTTATTGTTTGAGACAGTGTGTCACTCTGTTACACAGGCTGGAGTACAGTGGCGCCATCTCAGCTCACTGAAACCTCTGCCTCCTGGGCTCAAGCTATCCTCTCACCTCAGCCTCCCAAGTAGCTGGTGTGCACCACCATGCCGGGCTAATTTTTTGTAGAGACAGGGTTTCGCCATGTTGCCCAGGCTCATCTCGAACTCCTGAGCTCAAGCAATCTGCCCCCATCGGCCTCCCCAAGTGCTGGGATTATAGGCGGGAGCTACAATGCCTACAATGCCTGCTATAGGCATTCTTCTTTTTTTTTTTTTTTTGAGACGGAGTCTTGCTCTTGTTGCCCAGGCTGGAGTGCAATGGCACAATCTCAGCTCACTGCATCCTCTGCCTCCCATGTTCAGGTGGTGATTCTCCTGCCTCGGCCTCCTGAGTAGCTGGGATTACAGGCACCTGCCACCATACCCAGCTAATTTTTTGTATTTTTGGTAGAGATGGGGTTTCACCATGTTGGCCAGACTGGTCTCGAACTCCTGACCTCAGGTGATCCGCCTGCCTGCACCTCCCAAAGTGCTGGGATTACAGGTGTGAGCCACCACGCCTGGCCAGCCTAGGCATTCTTAATTAACTATATATACCTCCTAAAGTGTAGCAGCAGTAGAAAAGAACAGAACTTGAGGTGAAAAGCAGGGAGGTTATGAATAAAAACTCAATTATCATTTTCTTTTTCTTTTTTGAAACGGAGTCTCACTCTCCCAGGCTGGAGAGCAGTGGCGTGATCTCAGCTCACTGCAACTTCCACCTCTCGGGTTCAAGCAATTCTCTGCCTCAGCCTCCCGAGTACCTGAGATTACAGGCACCTGCTACCACGCCCGGCTAATTTTTTGTATTTTTAGTAGAGACAGGGTTTCCCCATCTTGGCCAGGCTGGTCTTGAAGTCCTGGCCTCAGGTGATCCACCCTCCTCGGCCTCCCAAAGTGCTGGAATTACAGGCGTGAGCCACTGTGGCCAGCCTAACTCACCATTTTCTTAAATGTGACTTAAATGCAGTTGAAAACTTGTATTATGACTGAGTCGTTTTATCCCCTGAATCAGAAAAAGCAAAATGAAAGTCCCTCTGCTGTGCTAATGCAGCTCTTTCTTTTTTCAGTGACCATGCAGCAGGTGGCCAGGACAGTGGCTAAAGTGGAGCTCTCAGACCACGTGTGTGATGTGGTGTTTGCGCTCTTTGACTGTGATGGTGAGTGGGGCCCTCTGGAGCCGGGAGGGGAAACAGCCTGGCTGCCCTTAGAGGCCCTGTGTATAATGGAGCCTTGCAGACAGCATCGGTGAACCAGCCCATCCTCTTCAGGCTACCCACCTTTCCCACATCAGCAGCTCAGCCCTTGGCATGATGATACTGAGAAATCGAACCCCTGGCCTTGGCTTCTGTTTTCCATTTCTTCTTCTTATAATTCCAATATGCCTATAGGCCTAAATTAATTTATGACCATAAGCATCTTAAAAATGGAAACAAAAATGTCAGACTCAACTTGCTACTTAGCAGATACGGAGTACTCAAGTATCTGAGTGTCTTTAGAAAGAAGACAGTACTGATCTCTCCACCACCCAGGGCACATTCCAGCCAGTCACATTTCATCTCCATAGCATTCCAGCTCCACACAGTGGTCTGTTGTGTCTGTGGCCACTCTGCTCTGTCATTTAGCCCATTCAAGAGATCTGGTTCTGGTTTGAGCTTGGCATTACTTTTTATGTATGGTAGCTGATATACTAATAACAACAATAACAATGGATGCTTACACTTTTTCAATGCTTACTATGAGTAAGCATTGAAAGTTAATCTGCTCATTTAATCTTCTGACCTAGCTATTGTTATTGACCACTTTTTACTGATGAGAAAGCTGAGACTCGGAGAGGTTAAGTAAATTTCCTAAGATCACAAAGATAATAGTATTCAGGAGGCTGAGGCAGGCGGATTACCTGAGGTCAGGAGTTCAAGACCAGCCTGGCCAACATGGTGAAACCCCGTCTCTATTAAAAATACAAAAATTAGCCAGGCACAGTGGTGCGTGCCTGAAATCCCAGCTACTCAAGAGGCTGAGGCAAGAGAATCACTTGAACCCGGGAGGCAGCAGGGAGCAGAGATCGTGCCACAACACTCCAGCCTGGGCGACAGAGCGAGACTCTATCTCAAAAAAAAAAAAAAAAAAAAAAAAAAAGATAATAGTAGATGGCAAAAGCAGGATTTGAACTAAAACTGTACTGCCCCCTCTGTTTTATTTACTATATTACCACCCTCTCTTACCCCACAGCCAGTATTTGTTGTTCATCATCTTCCAGAAAGCTGGGCTAATGCAATTCAAAAGCCTGCTCAAAAGCTCCAGCCTATGGACCTTCCCTTTTAGTCCCAGCATAAGAATCACTTCTGGGCTTTCTTATTCCTTAACTTGGTTCCCTGAGCTTTTTAAGGGTAGTTGCAAGTCCTTTTCACCTTCCTACCCCCCATAGGACCTTGGATAGTACTTCTCACATAATAGGTGTTCATTAACTTGAATTATTTATGTTATTAAGTTGAACTTGAGTTATTTAAATCTCTAGCCTTGGCCTGGTGTGGTGGCTCATACCTGTAATCCCAGCACTTTAGGAGGCTAAGGCAGGAAGACTGTTTGAGCCTAGGAGTTTGAGACCAGCCTGGGCAATATAGTAAGATCTCGTCTCTACAAAAAAATTTAAAAATTAGCCAGGCATGGTAGCACATGTGTGCCTGTAGTCCCAGCTACTCAGGACGCTGAAGTGAGAGGATCACTTGAAGCTGGGAAGTCAAGGCTGCAGTGAGCCATGATCGCACCACTGCACTCCAGCCTGAGTGACAGAGTGAGACCCTGTCTCAAAAAATACAATTAAATAAATAAAATAAATCTCCAGGCCGGGCGCGGTGGCTCACGCTTGTAATCCCAGCACTTTGGGAGGCCGAGGCGGGCGGATCACGAGGTCAGGACATCGAGACCACGGTGAAACCCCGTCTCTACTAAAAATACAAAAAAAATTAGCCGGGTGTGGTGGCGGGCGCCTGTAGTCCCAGCTACTCAGAGAGGCTGAGGCAGGAGAATGGCGTGAACCCAGGAGGCGGAGCTTGCAGTGAGCTGAGATCGCACCACTGCACTCCAGCCTGGGCGACAGAGCGAGACCCCGTCTCAAAAATAAAATAAAATAAAATAAAATAAAATAAAATAAAATAAAATAA